>NC_056726.1:1305054903-1305354903 GCF_019279795.1 Protopterus annectens
CAGCTAGTACATAAGTGCGATTCCCAGACAGACCGTCGTTTGCGTGGAGACATGCGTGAATGGGGGTATTGCTGTCGGACGTTGTGCGTCAGGTCTGGCAGCCCAGCACGTAAAACCTATACGCCACCCATGAGCGGAACGGAGTTCTGCTGTGACAACCCCAAACTGGAAAAAGCAGAAAGACACAACTACATGAAGACAACAATTTGTTGATGTACAGTCACAGTAACACAAACACACATCCTATCAACAGTAATAATATGAATGTGCACAGAAACAAACACAGTAGCAGGAAAAATAGGCTGCGCATACGAGTAATAGGTTGAATGACACGATCACATCCCAGTTAACAGCGGAACCCCAGACATGAAAAACGTGTGACATCTGTCCGCTGCATAACATGCAATATACTGAGCACAAGTTCACAGGAGTGAAGTGTCGGTGTCAGAATGACTAAGGCAATAGTATGCTGTTGAAGCAGAGATAAAACCAATACGCATGTGTAAGTGTCCATGTCCGGGAAATGTATAGGTTAACGGACACACAGATGTATATATAGATAAAAACGTATATATACATATATCTATATTAATTTACATACACATATATATTCATACGGATATAGATATATATATATATATATATATATATATATATATATATATATATATATATATATATATATATATATATACAGACACACACAAGAATATACTATGGATATATATAGATAGATATATATACACAAACAACAGGTACTGATATATACACATACACACAAAACAAAATATATATGTCAGTGTAGATATACACATGTATAAATAGGGTACTTCACAGCAATTAGGGGTAACATATTTACAGCCTGGGCATATGTGACTGGGAGGTCCAGTAAATAAACATTGTACCCCCCAAATCACCCAGCTAGGCCGGACAGACATACAGACAGGCACTACAGATCAATACACTGCCGCTGTCCAAACCGCCGGTAGGAAAGGACCAGTGGGAGAGTTCTGCAAGGTCTACACTTTAAACATGGATAACGGTGTCCCTTGCGGGACCTCAAAAATTCAGGGTACATGTGAATCTGCTGACATTAATATGAGCAGGATGTAGGTGTACATGGAACAGTAGGTTGTGCAAGTGTGATAATACATGGGTTGACAAAACGTACGACATGTGTCCCGAGACGGGGAGAGTGGGCAATGTGTAGGGGTGTGCTCATACCCTGGCTGCGCTCGCAGTAAGTATTTGTCATGACTGCTGTAGAGGGGTGCCAGGTAGGTGGACCATGGGTATGCATTAATGGGCTTAAGTGTGCAGGTGCTGGTTGGCAGAGATGTAGTAGGCCCGCCCAGTGGAAGTCATTAATATTCCTATGTGGGCATAGCATATGCCTACACCTCCCAAACCTGAAGAGCACATCTACCGGATAGTTTGTAAACCATCGGGGGAATACATAGAGACCTACACAGTGCCATGTACCCGATCAGCATGGACGTCCATAGTTATGTATCAGAATGTAACTAAGTCCAACTAAACACTGCCAGAACTAGTGATATTAGGTGAACAGGTGGCAGAATACAGGTAATGACAGATGGCAACATGTATGAGTCATAAGCGGCATGTACCTCAACAAATGTGAATGAATACATATGCTCTGTGACTGTGAATGTGTCTGGTTAATAGAACCAATCGTCTAAATGTGTCCCACAGGGTGTTATGCGTTGTTCCTGATACAGTGTTCATTCACACCCATTGGTTTGTGAGTTCTGCTACTGACGGAAAGTGCATAAGTTGCTGACCACCTCAGGTAGATGATAGCATAATAGAAGAGGTTCAACACCCATATGCCTGCGAGGGACACACCCGTCTGGGCAGATGTATCCTGCAAAATGACAGTTATGGCACATGGCCTGTGAGTTTGGGAATGGAGGCTATATAGTGTGTGTAGTGGTGTCAGACATCAATTTGTTGTATCAGTAACAGCTACATGTAATAGGAAACAGTATTATCAATTATAATGCTACATGAATAACCTTAACGTATGCAAACCATGGAAGTTGTCCGTTTACTACTGGCTGTGGGTATGTGTTGCCTTGACACATGTGATAGCTCTACATATAGGGTCTATAGGGCCGCCACCAGTCTGAATGACCAAAGTGGAACCTGCTCTGTAGAACTGCCAGATGTACCAGGGCAGAACATACCTACAGCCATGCATAGTACAGAAATATACATATCGGAACAAATCAAAGTATAGTCTAGCAGCAGTATAGTTGCTTATGCTACTACATATGACATATCAACGTGTCAGGTATACAAGACCTGTAACAAGCAACCAGTCCAGACACCTACAACATGAGAAGGTCCCCTAATCACGACAGTTGCAATGGCTAGAGTATTGTCCATACCACTCAACTGTCCCTGAATGTCAGGTACGTCCCTGAGTTTGACTGAAAGTCTAACTGTGTCCTTCTTAATCCCTCCTAAAATTAGTGGCTGTTGAAGGAAAGGTGGTGAATTACACTTACTGACTAATGACAATAAGTAAGAGTTATAAACAACTGTTACTTCAGAATATGTGTATTAAGTCATATGCTCTGATTCTGTCAATGTGTCAAGTTAATAGCACTACTTTTGTAAAAGTATCCCTGATTTTTCTTGACCTGTCCCTGATTCTGCAGAAATGTGCCCCCGATTGCTGGAGAGTTCTGGTATTGTCACATGAGATATGTGTGATGAGGGACTGTCCCATGCAAAGTGGGAAAGGTGTCACTCCTACAGTCTCCCGTCATGCAATCTGAAAGGTGGTCAACGTGCAGGAGGTATGCAGTAGCATAACTCGGCAGACAGCTGCGTTAACAAACTCAAGTCACATGTCAGCATTGCAGTGTATCGGTTCCCATGTATCAGGCAGATGGGAGCAGATCGTATGAGGAACACGCATATAACATGATTACGTCACTGGACAGGCCGCCGAGTCCGTACAGTCGAACGCCTGCCGTCGCAAAATGGTTACACATACTCGATACTGTAGTCATGTAGTCCGATGTAATATGCATTACAAGGGATCGCACACACCCAGCGTGAGTGACAAATGTAAGCGGAAATGTCGGAGAGCGAGCGGCTGTAAGCATGTTTGTCTACCAGTATGCCAATAGTGCACTGTCAAAGAAATGTGGAGTCTAAATGTGTATAAGGTGCTGTGACCAAAGGTCAGCAGTGCTTAACACTGTGCAAACCCATGCACAACAGCTCCCACCTGCTGGACTGTGCCTTACCCGGTCTGTATCCAAAGGCGTCGGCCTGTCCGCAAACAAAGAACCGCCCTATACACGTGATGGGAGAAGTACCCTGCACACATAGCTCATGTGAATTAACAATAGACCATGACATATGTACAGACAATAGACCACACACACACCATACAATGCAGACATCCAACAGTATAGAAATGTACTGGCAGATACGTCCGGACCACTGGTGTATGCATGCCTGGCCGTCCTGTGTTTCAGTGTGTGAGCATGCCCAGTATGACTGTTACGCATGTTGTCGACCGACAATACCGTCATACCGTCATGTGTGTGAGTATGCAAAGTATGGTCAACAGTATTGCATGTGTCCCATGTCCAGATAGTTAGTACTGTGTTGCTGACCCCTCCATTCTACACAGACAGGTGTCATGCTGTGTCTGCAGGGTAGCTAATGGTCATGTGGCATTGACAGTTGCTACATGTCTGCATAGCATGGCGGGACATGCAACCACAACCACAGTCCTACACAGCACCGTGGGTGGTGCACATGACTCTCACATGTGTAGGTGTGACGGGGGCACAGCCAACAGTTGTACACATCTGCTGCTACTGTACTGGTATTCCGGGTACTCCATGTCAGTGTGTGGACCCACCTAAATTGCTGGTTGGAGGGATACCAGGGTACGTCGGTTCCCAGCTTTAATTACCAGCACAGTGGTGTTGGACGTCCTAGCTTACACAACCTACATCAAACTGCCTGGCCTGCTGTCATCTGTGTGTGTCATAGGGGGTTGGTGTCATTCATTGGGCATATCCATAGGCCATCGTATATCATTTGTCTGTATTGGTCCACATCTGTCCAGCTACATGGAACGTGTGTGGGCTGTACGGACACACATGATGGTCAGCCCATAATCTGCAGTGGGTTAGGACATCCTGTGTACTACAGGCTACCATTGTGGCCCCAGTATGTGCTACAGAGGTCATGGTGCCACTATGGATGGGTACTGTCTGCTGCCCTAACATTTGGCCACCACAGTCACTTGTATGCTCACATACATACCATAGCAATGGGTAACTACACATTCTAATACAACTGCCACTTGTTAGGTCAATAGACATACCCTGGATGTGTTCCGGACTTGAGGACGGTGCTGGAGTGCTGCCTATGTCGGATGCACACAGTGAACCTCCTATACATGGCCGAGCACAGGTACTGTCATGTTTGGCATCCATTGTACTGTGTGCGGGTCAGAGAGGGGAAATCCATGAGTACCTACTGTGTCAGTGCATATGCCTTGCATTGCCTCTTTGCCAAGGGCAGGTCATGTTGTGCACAGGCTTTCGCTGACTGTGCCCTACTCAGATAGTTCCTTCACCAAGTCACACTGTGCCTGTACAGGCCTTGGCAGTGGTGTTGGGCTGTGTGGCCCTGTCCCATGCTGTTCCTGCTGCAACTGTTACTGCAGGATAACATTGTGTAGCATAGCAAATACCATAACAACTTGTATGCATGTAGCTTGTGAATACTGCAGAGCTCCAATGGATGTGTCCGGATACCAGAACTGTGAACCGAGCATGGATACCAGAACTGTGAACCGAGCATCCCAAACACATGCACAAGTATATGTCTTGCCTGTGCATCTGCCTCAGTATGGTGTGAGTGTTCAGGTGTGTGTGCATTGCTGATGGGTGTCATCAGCCACTACACCAGTGTTTACCTAGCATCCCCCACTAGGAGACTGTAGGGGATGTCCATATAGGCATTGGTGTGCTACAGCTGTGTCAGAAGCCATATATTGGACACATCATAGCTTCCAGGGCAGACAGCACACACATTCAATCTCATGCCCTGGACATCGCATATGGCCTAGCTGTTGGAGGGTATGCCCCTGCAGTGACTGTAGGCCCTACCCCGCTCCTCGGGTGGTGCTATGTGTGCAAGCTATAGCACCCAGTACCCCAGGGTAGTCATCCATGTGGTTGAACAGATGCATATTGCTGGTCCACTAATCACATGTGTTGAGGACATGTACGTGCTCACTAGCATGTGTTGACATGGCATCTGTGAACTGGTGCAATACTCTGGATGCAGATTCCTGTGAGATACCCATGATATCCCCAGTTGTGCTGTGTGAGGTACCTGTGGCTAGTACACCTAGGCCAACACATCCCATGGTATCCACTGTGATGTGTTTCCCTCGGCCTGTTTGATGTGTCAGGCACAGGTCAACAAGCTGCTGTAGGAGGTCTCTGTCCACCCCATAGTGCTCCAACATCCCCAGCCCATGTAGCCCCAGGTAAGTCACCCTCGGTCTATAAAGTCTTATGTCACCCCAGTAAGGGTTGTTCGGCAGCATACACATCCTCACTGCCCCAGCCTCCTGCACATGTTGGTATATGTTGCCTGCTGCAGCCCGTGTCATTTGGTTGGACTGTGTCTGTCCCTGCAGGTATACACCGATGGTGTACAGTGTGGACGAAACCTGTGTGTATGCTGCTTGCTCACATTAACGTACTATTCATGTGCAGGCTGACCATGTCATCTGCTGATTGTGCTGATCAACACCTGTTTGTGCAGCCTGTACACCCTGACTACCCCACCACTGCTGTCATCCCTCCCAATGTCACCAGGCAGGTATAGACACACCCCTAGCTTAGGTGTGCTAAGGCAGGAGCACTCCTGAGGCACAGTTCTGCAATGTACATACAGTATGCCTGACCCCCTCCCATGCTGTCAACTATATCCAAGACCTGCACCTGGCTGACTACACACATACACTCCAGGGACCAGCAGCACACCCTGGTGATAAATGTGATACACCATAGTCAACCTCATCTGCATAGTATAGTCTTCTAATGAATAGTTATATGACCCATACCGAACCTCCAAATTATTAACCACTGCTCAGTGTCGCTCAGATCCATACACAACTGGCAACAGGTGCCTTATCATCACCATACTCAATGTCCCATGGTCTTCCCAGCAACAAAATAACCGCTACAACCCGTGGCCCTGCAGACTACAGACGATGTGCATTACCACCACGCCATGGCAGATACACATAGATCCCAGGTTATCACGTACAGATCATCCGGCACAAACATTCAATAGTGCTGATGTCCCCAGACATATGTTCACATCTATGTCCACCTCTACATCTACATATATCATATATATTATTTGTATACATATATACATGGACATATATATATATATATATATATATATATATATATATATATATATATATATATATATATATATACATACATACACGCATATACATGTACACACATATGTAGATATGGCATTTATATCACAACAGTGGACCACATGACAGCAATGCATTAGACAGGAATGAAAAGGAAACTACATGTGCCACCTGCATCATGTAGTGTTGTTACTGTCAAGTCACGTGTGTTATGTTGCGTCACATGGTTCAGACCGTATCAAGGGTAAGAGTAGGGCTGCTGACAGTCCCTCACCAGACCTATTGGTGAATGTATGTGTTGACAACCCAGTGTCTTGGCAGAATATGTGGGCTGTGGACACTATATAGGTCAGCAACAAAACAAACTGAACACATCCCGCAGCTAGCCACCCACAGATACCAACACATATGGTATAACTACCAAACACACACACCTGCCATGCCTTGGAATCGAGCACCTACCTGTCTAGTCTACCACACTACAGCATTATTCAGTAACAGAATACACTACCAAGTTCCGGCATCACCACACTCCCACAGGCATACATCTAGGCGGATGACATCATCCGCAAAGGCAAAAACGCCGATAAGGAATGTATGTGGAGTGAGCCATCTAAAATCATTACTCTGTCCCCTGGCAGCTGGAAACACGCACACACACACACACACACACACACACACACACACACACACACACACACAACAGGGCTGGGAGTCGAGCATACACCTAACTACCTTATCACACTACAGCATTACGCAGTTACAGAACGTGCTACCGAGATTACTGAAACACAGCACTCCCAGAGGCATACTTCTAGGTGGATGACATCATCCGCAAAGGCAAAGACACCGATAGGGAATGTATGTGGAGTGAGCTGTCTAAAAGCATTACTCTGTCCCCAGGCAGCTGGAAACACACACAGGCACACACTTGGCAGGGTTGGGAGTCGAACATACACCTAGCTACCTTATCACACTACAGCATTGCGCAGTTACAGAACGCGCTATCGAGATTACTGAAACTCAGCACTCCCAGAGGCATACTTCTAGGTGGATGACATCATCTGCAAAGGCAAAGATGCCGATAGGGAATGTATGTGGAGTGAGCCATCTAAAAGCATTACTCTGTCCCCAGGCAGGTGGAAACACACACACACACACACACACACACACACACACACACACACACACACACACTTGGCAGGGCCGGGAGTCGAACATACACCTAACTACCGTATCACACTACAGCATTACGCAGTTATAGAATGCACTACCGAGATTACTGGAACACAGTACTCCCAGAGGCATACTTCTAGGTGGATGACATCATCCGCAAAGGCAAAGACGCCGATAGGGAATGTATAGAGAGTGAGCAGTCTAAAAGCATATTACTGTCCCAAGGGTGGCTTAATGGTAAAGGTGTTTGCCTTACAAACACAAGGTGCAGGGTTTGAGTCTCACAAGGGATAATTGGCTAGGCTTAAAAATGGCTCACAAGGGCAGTTAGCCTAGTACAGATTTAGATTTAGATTTAGATTTAGATTTAGAAACACACGGCAGTGGTGTGAGCGGGACAACTGCCTATCTACGGAGCACTATTACAATACTACATAGATACAGGATGCGCCACAGACAGTACACCCTTCAAGACAGTCAACCAGTGTGTTCAACGTAGGTATCCATCCTGACACGGAAAATGGACATCTGTTGCCTGGATGACCACCATCGCTATACAGGATGTCAATGGTCATGCCCATACACAGAGGCACAACACCAACACAAGGTGTCACTGGGCATGCTCACACACTTAGCATCACACGTCCGTTTGGGATGTACTGTGTGTCCAGCTACACAATGGCGTACTGGGCATGCTCACACGCTTAGTAGTTCCAAAGGGCCGTCTTGCATGCACACGGATTCTAAACACGGAAGGGCACAGTTTGGAATGCACTGTGTGTCCATCTACACAATGGCGTACTGGGCATGCTCACACACTTAGCAGTTGCAAAGGGCCATCTTGCATGCACACGGATTCTAAACACGGAAGGGCACAGTTTGGAATGTACTGTGTGTCCATCTACACAATGGCATACTGGGCATGCTCACACACTTAGCAGTTGCAAAGGGCCATCTTGCATGCACACAGATTCTAAACACAGAAGGACACAATTTAGAATGTACTGTGTGTCCATCTACACAATGATGTACTGGGCATGCTCACACATTTAGCAGTAGCAAAGGGCTGTCTTGCATGCACACAGATTCTAAACACGGAAGAGCACAGTATGGTGTTACTGTCCCCATGTACATGAAGGCCACTCACATGTACTGACCAGTACACACTCAGAAGCATCACAGATGTCTCAGGTGCAGATCACAGAGGTAAATGCCACAGTCTACTATGTAGCCCTCAGACATCACCATGTCGTTGGACCAGCAACACACAGCCATACATTACCACAACACCGTGTGACTCATGACCAGTGGACTGTACATAGGTCTACAGCAACTGTGCAGACTACACATGTACTGACAGGGTTCCATCATGTGTTATGCATTGCAATGATACCACTGTACATAACCAGGTCGGCTCTACACATAACAGGGGCCCTGGGTCTTACACAGCTGTGACAGATGACTGTCGCTGTACACCAAAGAACACACGTTTGGATATGGCATACATGTAATCGCAGTGGATATGTGCATGGACCACACACACACAAAACATATGTACATAGCATAGCTTTTGCTGTCCTCCATGCAGACAAGTGGCTACAGCAATCACACGCATGCAAATGGAAGGTAGGTCCATGGCTGTTGAATGCTAACAGTACACAAAGTAGCAATGTTGACTGAGGATACATTCCCTCTGTACTACTTACCCATGACACCCATCATATCATACAACAGTCCATGTGTTATGTATGTCATCACACATGTCCACGAACTGCAATGCATACAAACATGGCTACATGACAGGCATGTAGGGACAACACACATGTACATTTAGTGGTGTGCATGCAGCTACCATACATGTGCAGTAGCTGATGTATGTGACGCATCTGTGCCTAACTACAACATGCAGTTGCAATGCAGCCCCATCATTGACACCTGTATATGGTGAAATACTGACAGTATGGTAGGATGTAAATCAGGTATGGATGGATGTGTGTACATAAAGTGGTGGTCCACCTTTGCAGATGGATGTTTGCCGGGGACGGCTCACAGGTGTGTCACACGCCATCCTACCATTGCATGTGCAAACAGTATAGTATGTTACTGTTACTTGATGGTGAAGACATAAAACCTACACAGCAGTCGGGTGTTACTGACTGTAAGTCACTTGACACCTGTAACACTTACATCCTCCCATGTGCATATAGCAGCACAATTGCCGGAGGTAGCATTGGTACACATAATGCGGCCAGTACTGCTGCATGTCTGTTAGACATATCATCATATAGCAGGTGTATCATTCACAGTACTGCCATGTGTGTTTGCTTATGTGACCATATATACCACATATGGTGGGGAATACATCCCAATTGTTACACACCCCTGTACACTATTGTAGAGATCTGTACATACTGCAGTGTGGAAAGCATGACGTAGGCAGGGGTGGTGTGTGTATCACACACGTCAGCTATCCGTATGTGAATGACATTTGTGGACTCCACAGTGTGTGTGTATGTATGTATGGCTGTCTGGTGCATGGAGTGAGGGTGTATGCTACCATACAGAACACACAGGATCCCTAACCCCTCATGGTGATGCAGTCTACTAACCTGTTGATGCCATCGGTCTCAGCCTTACTGGCTACCTGTACATGTTCATTCTCTGGGTCGCGTCATGTGGGTGCACAGTACTGTGAGGGTGATTACCACATAGGCAGGGGTCCTCACCTCAACACTATGGAGTGTGCATTATAGTGTTGTTGACTCCGTGAGTGTGGGCATGTTCCTGTAATGTGACAGGGTATTACTGCTACACAGTGAGGCCTCATGCTATCAAGTGGCCTCTAACATTATCATCGGCCGGACTGCTGTGTACACCCCCCGCACCATGTCAACATACCTATGATGTGACCTGGTATGGATGTCACGTCTCTAGCCACTGTAGCCTATTAAACAGCCCACATGCTTCTGGATCAGTATATGTGTGGACATCTGTGGTATGTTAGCCTTTCCAACAGTCAGGTTGAGGCTACGTATAGCATGCTGATATTGCCATACGTGCCTGTGAGTACTCCACATTTACACATGAGAAACTGCAAACACTGCTACCTGTTGGCACATGCAAGTCCGAATGCAGAGAAAGAGGTACCCAGCAACCTGTGCTGTAGGCTACCCAGAAATCTGTGCGGTCGATGACCGCAACAGAACAGAGGAGCTCCGGACTGCTTCCCTTGCAGTCAGGGCCAATGAGGAGTGAGCTGAGAGCTCTCTCTCAGCTCTCGCGGGGATTTCGCTGCACGGGCGTCGTGTAGAGCGATCGGTTCTGTTGGCTGGATTATGTGGCTTCCATGCAGGTCAGTTTCTGGCTTCAGAAGGTAGGTGCACCCATGGTCGGATGGTCGCTGGCTTCGGAAGGTAGGTGCAGACATGGCAGGACGGTCACTGGCTTCAGAAGGTAGGTGCAGACATGGCAAGATGGTCGCGCGCGTGTGTGTGTGTGTGTGTGTGTGTGTGTGTGTGTGTGTGTGTGTGTGTGTGTGTGTGTGTGTGTGTGTGTGTGTGTGCGTGCATGTGTGTGTGCGCGCGTGTTTTAAAAGTGCATAGCCAAGAAACTTTCTGCTACAAAAATTAATAGGGTGTTTCATGATGAAATCTTTGTCAAACTGAAACTCTGTCTTTTATCAGAAAAAAGAAAAAGATAAAATGCATAAATAAGCAGGATGAAATCCAACTGAACAGCATGACTGTTGAACGTACATCTTTATCTTTTCTTCCGGATGAAACACATATGTGACAATCACATCATGTTTAAAGGACCTTCAACAATTGTGCTATTCTATATTTGACAGTAGGCATTGTAGTAATTTTATCAAACACACTTCCTCAGTCTCTTTTACACTGAAATGCATACATGGGAAAAAAAGCCAAGCTGGTGGTTTTACTGGGCAAATTTGAGTTGCCAATCCTGTGTAGCACTGTACATCAGTCAATATGCTGTTTACATGATATCAGTTAAATTTAAATAGGCTGTGAAGGTTCTAGATAAAACAGTGCATTTGTTTAATGGCAGAAATATATCAGAGGACTACAGGAAGGATGTGCTCTTCCTGGGGGATGTAGATGCCACAACTGTAGACCTATACAATGTTGTGCAGTAAAATGCCTCATTGTTTTCAGCAATGAAATAATGAAGCTTGGGAAGGTATATTAAATCACAGATACACCTTCACAGGGAGAAATATAAAGTAATGGATTTTGTGCTATTATTTTTATAACATACGTAAATGGACACATGAAATCTCTTATCTTAAAGTTTCAGTACATCTCTTTCCTTTACATAATTTCTTGCCCTAGGCAAATTCCTAGACAATTATTTAGAGATAAGATCCTCTAAACACAGAATGCACATTATATTGTGCTGTATGTTACCATCCCAGCAATATATACTGTATGTTAAGAAGATTTTGTGATATACATGACTAGACACTAGACACATGGACAGATGATAAGAGAATGTGAATATTAATGTGACTATCCCATTTAATCTGCCACTGATGTGTGCCACAGCAGTTCCTCATCATGGAAGCAAAGAATTTTCCATGTTCATCTGAAGTGTTAACAGTCATGTATTTATATGTAACAGTAAATAAGAAGTCCCATAATGTGCACTTCTCTAATAAAACAATGTCCTACAAATAATAACATCTAAAGAAAGATAAAAATGAGAAGCAGATCTCCCCAAAAAAGTTCTACTGCCACAGCTTGTCAGCAAGAGACAACGCCCAGGTATTAGTACCAGAAATCTTTAAGCATTTTTGTCAACATGATAAAATAGGTTATGTCCGAATTCAGACTTGCCTATGTTGGAAATGTAAATAACGAGTTAAAAGTTTAATTTACATTAGTCATCTCTATCATGGAGTCAACCGTTAAAAGTTTAATTTACATTAGTCATCTCTATCATGGAGTCAACCGTTAAAAGTTTCATTTACATTAGTCATCTCTATCATGGAGTCAACCGTTAAAAGTTTCATTTACATTAGTCATCTCTATCATGGAGTCAACCGTTAAAAGTTTCATTTACATTAGTCATCTCTATCATGGAGTCAACCGTTAAAAGTTTCATTTACATTAGTCATCTCTATCATGGAGTCAACCACCAGGGACCAGAGTACCTTCCAGCACTTCTCCTGTACTGTAGGTCCAGAACCTTTATTAAATCCAATGCCTTGAAGAACATCTGTGAGCTGTGACGATATCAATATGATTAGATATACTGTCAAATACAGATATTTCAAAACTGGTACTTGTGACAGTAGAGGTCACCATGACATTAGAGCTGAGAAGCGGTATCAAACATTCTGCAAAGTTCAGTTACAAAAACTGACAGCTGGACTTATTTTTCAGTCATCTACAGAACATGTTATTTGTCTCTAGCATCAGTTTCAAGTAAGGAAACGATGACAAATAGGACTTCACCAACACTTGGGTATACTCATGCCAGGTGCTGTCTTAAAAGATGGCATATCAGCTATGAAGTTTATTAGTTTTTTTAGCCAGTGGATGTAAAAATTATGAAAGTACAGTTCTACTGAACCAGGCTAACCAAAGCATCTTTGAAGCTGGAAAGAATATCAAACAAAAATATCATGAGAAGTAAACAAACACATTGCTAGCTTTCATTGTTTTGAAATTAACTGACACTGATGCATAAAGCACTGGGTAAACAATGCATTACACTAGCTAGATAATGTATAACAGTAATTACAACTGTCACTGATCAGTAGAGATGACAGTCATTGCTTGCGATACGCATTGTAAATGCACAATTTACATATCCTCCACCTACACATAACATTGTTTTGTAGGGTTTATAAGCAAACATATTAGAGTATGGCAAAATAATAATAGAAAATACTACTGCAGTCTAAAAGTTACTATCCTGGTTGGTCCTCTGCATCGCTCTCAGTCTCTTCTCTCAAAAATCAGGGACAAAGCCAAAAATGATGAGGGACAACAGACTGAAATCACACTTTTAACTGTTGACAATATTCACTGAAAAACTGATCAAATAAGACAATTTGTATTAATTTGCAAACAGGAAGTCTGAAATTATAATTCCTGGGATTATTTAAGAACTTAGATTTTCACTGTTTTGTCACAAAATCACTAAGTCAGGGACAGTTCATAATAAGGAAGCAAAGCCAGAGATGTCCCAGAAAACAGGAGCAGTTGGGGAATATGCCTACTCATGAAGGGCAGCTCTATTTGAGAGCAAGACATTAGGGTATATCTGAGTTTACTGTTTGTGTTGATGTCCCAACTGTCCAGATTTTCAAAGAATGAATAGATTTTTGCTTCTTATTTTCGGTTTGTTCCTCATAAAATTTGTGGTTTTCTGGCAAATCATTTAGGAATTAAGTCACTAAATAATGACACACTGAGTTTCAGACTTCATAACCTTCAGAAAATCCATGCTAAAGTAAGACCTGTTGTTCTATCAACTGTCTCAGTTTATACAAGAGCAATTTTTAGTACTGTTTATACGTTCCCCCAATATATTTGGCCTTGTCCAGATTTATTGCATTAACAGGTTGAGAGGTACATGCAAATAAATTGCTTTATAGAATTAGGCATAGCCAAACCTTTCAACTGTCCCTGATTTTGGCTCAAAATGTTGTTCTTCCCCTAATAATCCCTCTGCAAAATAGCAATTTTGGAAGAAAACATGGAGGGTTTACAATTAAGAAATAACTGTAATAATTTTGAGTTATAGATTACTTTTATTTCAGAAATGCATGTAGATTATTTTATTTTGTCAGCTGCTCAAGTTAGCAGTACTAATATTAAAGTGTCCCTTCTTTGACAGGTTCCCAGCTGTATTGTGTGGCTATTTTATATTTTTACATCACATTTTGGTCCATTTTTCATAAAATTGTGTTTTTTGGCAAATTAGTGACAAATCAATAAAGACTGAAGTTAGAAAATAATGACAGACATTTGAGTTTCAGATTTCATACCATTCAGAAAATTCATACTAATGCAAGACCTATTCTATTATCTTTCTAAGTTTATAAGAGCAATATTTTAAAAACTGTCCTTATTTTTGGGCCTTTGTCCCACTTCTTTGTATGGCTTTGTCCAGATTTCTTGCTCTGAGGTTGAGAGGTATGACAAATGTGTCAGAGTCATCACAGTCAGCCAGAGACATTTTAAATTGTGACATACTTGTTGCACCCCACTCCCCCATGTAGTGACTCTGGATGTGTCGAAGCAAGGCAAGGAGTAGTTATGCAGTGTATCCCCCCCATCCAAGGTAGACACAAGTACTAGAGTGGTTTTTCATCTGTCCTTGATTTTTGCAGAATGGTCTGGTTTCTGTCATATTTTTTGTACTGTTGATTTATGCTTATTACTCAAAGTGCCTGTTGCTCTGTGTTTAAGTAGCAATACTTTAATGACCATCAGGTAAGCTTGGCTGAGATTGTAAGATGCAAGTAAGCTTTAATAAGCATACTGTTAAAGAATTGCCAACAGTGAAAGCCTTTCTGTTGTTGCCATGTAGAGAATACTTAACTAGATAATGTATAAGCCTTGGGTATTGAAATGCATATGACAGTATTTGTAATAAAGGACAGGATTACATTATTTTAAGAAGCTCATTACACTTGGAGACTTCCAGTCATCTCTGCAGGCTTTACCTGTAAACTAAACAGAATGCCAATCGTGTGGTCCATAACCTGTACAGTAATCCTTTTAAGCAATGTATCTTGAGCTTATTTCTTGTTTGCTTTTCATTTTTTCTTTAATCATGTTTTCCCAATGAAACAAGTAGATAGTTGTCAGGCAGCAGGTCTTTTTTCGGATAAGGAACATGTTTACAAGTGGGGGCATCAGTGATTTCTACTTTCAGCATGTTACTTGGTATGTTAATAAAGCTGAATATAAATTATAATTAGAACTGCAGTGCAAGAAGTGGTTTGAGTTGAGTGCTGCTTGTTTTTCTTGTACTTGATTTTGACTGGTATTCCATTAATGTATTTTAAAAAGTAATTTATTTTTTCATGCCTCACAACCTTTTTGTTTCTATCTAGATATTAAGTAAGCTGTCATGCAGCCAATGCATTGAAACATTTTTATTCTTCTACACTTCATTTTGTCTTGATTGGACTCTCATAATGATGGTTTGGCACCCACGGCAGTGTATTTAGTTAGTTTTTGTGGTTTTGAGCATAGCTCCTCCCCTTTCTAGTTGGTCACACCCCTTCCCATTGACCCCACCCATTCAGCTGTCTCCTGCAGCCCCCCTTGGATTTGAAGTCACCAGCCGCCACTGCTTTAGAGTATGGATAGCATCCCTCTGCAGCCTCTGCCCTTCTCTGCTCTGCCATTCAGCATGTGCCTGTGCCGCCATTACAGTCTGGAACATGCATCTGGTGACACCAGCTACTGCACTCTGTCCTGCAGGTGCATGTCTGCCAGAGGTCCACCTACGAGCAGCACTGGCCACATGCCTGTGTGGCACATCTGCAGTCATTACACTGACACCATGGTGTGGAGACACACCTTCTGTAGCCACCACACATTCCTGTTCCACGCTAACAGATGCTAACTGCCCTTCCTCTATGACCACTGGTGATGCGGTATGTGTTGGCAGCAGAACTGTGTGCGAGGAAGAGGGGGACATAGCTGGGATGGCAACCACTGGCACAGATTCAGCCCCTGACAACCCTGCCTGTACCTCATGCATATGTTCATCACTGCTAGTATCTGTGGGGACACTAACATCAGATGGACCGCAGGAGGGTAACGCACCTACATCGCCTGTGAATGCAAAGAAAGACTCTAAATTACAATAGACACACACAGACACAGACACACACACACACACACACACACACACACACACACACACACACACACACACACACAGACATACACACACACACACACACACACACACAGACACACACACAGACACACACACAGACACACACAGACACACACACACACACACACACACAGACACACACAGACACACACAGACACACACACACACACACACACACAGAAACACACACACACACACAGACACACACACACACACACACACACACACACACACACACACAGACACACCATGCATGTGATTTGACAGACAGCATGCAGCATGCATGTGATACAGCAGACGGCATGCAGCTCAGATATTAATAGTGTTAGTTAACATACCTCCCTGGGTTGCACACAACAGAAAGCAGGTGACATATCAGTAGCCATGCAGTTCACACAATCATGGTAGTAAGCATGCATCCCCGTGATACACCATGTGGACCAGAACAGGTTAACAGTACACATGGCTGAAGTGACCTTGACATGTAATCTGCTGACGTGTGCATTAACATGCATACATGTCTGACACAATGGTGTCCTGACACATGTACAGCATTATAATGGGCATCACATTGCAGTGTTGTCTGTATGCCCTGCAGATAGAATGCATGTTTAGCAAATGTGCATGAGCATGGAAGGGTAGTGTGAGCCATCTACATTGCTATACAGTGTGAAGTACAGACACTGTGCCATTGCATGGCATCATGAGGCATCTATATTGCTATACAGTGCGTAATATGCACACATTGCATAGCCATAACTGCATGCATACCCATGACATAACTGTGGATTGTGACCCACGATGCTGAGGTGTATACACACCAAAGCATGCTGTGTCATGTGACAGGTCACTGGAGGACCTACAGATGACACCCCTGCACAACTACTACAGAGTCTTAGCTGCCTGGTAACCATGTCCACACATGGCAGACTTGTCAATTCATCATGTTCCACATGACATTGATGTACCAAACACACAAGGTGCACAGCTAATGGTGATGTCCTACAGCAGCATGGGAAATGTACAGTATCTGTGGCCTGATGTGGTGTCAATGTCTGTGGAAGCTGTACAGGTGACTACTGTCATGCTATGACACAGTCGTGATGTTCAACACATCTTATATGGTAGACTTAAGTGACACCTCCACTAGCTGTGCAGAGGCTTTTAGGATGTCCAGTGTACCACATCAACTGTATAATCAGTAAACTAAGGCTATAATTGGACCATGTGTGGACAATGTGCAACAGGGTGTATACACATCACATCTACTGTGTGGCTACATGTCTCTGGCCATCCCCCATGGCCATGTGTGAACATGTGTTGGCCAAATGTTTGTGATGGCCATCTATCTCACATGTCTGTGTTGTCCCATATGACTTACACCCATAGATGTCAGATATGTGACCATCCACAGGGCTATGCAGACAACAGGTTGTATGTTTGGTATGTGGGGTATTTGTTATGGGATAGTGTGACAATATTGCAGCCAGAACACTACATGTCTGGGACATGTCAGATGGCACATCACAATGTGTGCACCCATTGCAGGGGCATATAACACAATGGTGACTCCTGTGGGCTGCCCATATCCCAGCTCACTGTGTGGTACTGTTTGTGCACCACATATGTGTTGTTCCAATGTATAGTACATATGCCTACATTGTACAACACCTCCACCGTTGTATGCACAGCTATCCACACATGTAGCAATGGCAGATACTGTGGTTTCATGTCGGTGTATCATTTCATTTGTATATATTGCACACGGGTAGCCAGTGTGAATGATGGGAGATGCGACCTGTATATCGTGACTGGACCAAATATCAAGTGTACAAGTGTTAACTGGCCACATGGTGACTAGATCTATGCTTTAACATGCCTGATACTGATGACAGTCTCACCTGCAATGGACTGATGTCTGTGTGGCACGCCAGAGGTACCTGTATAGGGGTGACATAGCAGTTTGAACATTATCCATGACTGTATGACAGCCACAGGCTGCACTGTGCATGTTAACACATTCACCTGTACAATAGCATATAGTATGCACATGTGTGCATACACAGGGTAGCATACTGTAGTATTTAGCATGTGTGTAAACATACCTTGCATATGATGTTACATTACATAGTGTACAGTGACACATGCAACTAAATGGGATATAATAGTCATATGTGCAGTACTGACTTACCAGGCAAGTCCAGGCTCATTGGTTGGGAGACACCCACCTCCACGATGGCAGCTAGTGTTTGTGGATGCTGTTCTGAGGGTGTTCCTAGACTGGCCAGTAGCTCCTTGGTGGGTGTGAGTGGGGGCTGGGTTGGTGGCCCACCACCTGTTCCACCTTCTTCCCTGGCGATTGCAGTGGCACGCTGTTTCGCATGTTGTATCAAGTCCGTGCAGTGTCTGCGCACCTGCTGGTAGGTGCAGTTATGGCCACCCACATCATTAACCCTCCTGCGAAGATCCTGCCACAGGTTGTCATGCTGCTGGGCATGCTGTGGCACATGGCTGAACAACACCTCATAGTTCTCATGGAGGTACGGGATGAGGACATCATCCTCCTGGTGGCTGTACGCTGGCAGGCGTGAACGAGGCATTATCTGTAAGACATAATGATGGTGACAGGTCACAGTATCACAGAGATGTACAGAGATACTGCTGCACATACATTTGTATTAAATCTAGTACATCTGCACAGTTATCTTTGCAAATCATCATGACACTGACACGACTGACATGTTTGTGTCACACACATGTAACACCCGTTGTGCATTGGATATCATCACCATATATGTGTGTCACCTCATTACATTGTTCATACTCCATGTGAATGCTGTCTTGATGTGGGCATGTCTATTTGCCTGCACTGGTGTTCTTACCTATCATCACATGCCTGGATGTGTCCACAGTAATGCTGTTGGCCTTGATGTTGTGTATATGTCACATATCAACATATACACTGCCTTAATGGACTTGATCAGTGACAATGCACACATATGCATGGAAACCTTTACATGCATGTGTTTTGCCATATACATCTACACGGCACTGTACAGCAGTTCAACATCCTGCCACGGATCGCCTGTGTTGCACATGTGATAGACATGGGACAATGGCTAGTCGGACGTCATTTGCAGGGATGGTTATCAACTATAGCATGACGGGCAAAGTTTCCTAACTGTATCCGACAGCCATTTTGCCACCGCGAGGTGCATCAGTGCCACATTACCGATCCAGACAGTTGATAATACATCTACCATGTGGTCATCACACCATGTATGACAGAGATGACATGTGCAGCTTTGATGGACAGGGTTGCATGGTATGGTGGGAGTATGTCATATGTATGGCACAGGGATCTGTCCAGCATGTGGTGATCCTAGTAGTAGGACGGTGGCTATGAATGACATATGTCTTTCAGATCAGGATATATACATGTAGCATGTGCAACATCATAGTGTAGCAAATGTCTTTATGCAAGGTAGCCAGCATGCTGCATAGTGGAGGTGAGGATTGTGAAGGCTGGTATCGGCCATCCACGCATGGCCTATACCCCTTAAAGGTGATATGTGATCCAATATTGGTCACCCGAGTGCTGAGTATGCCTGTCTAATGATCTCCATGCTCATGGATGACACCCTGTCATGACATGGGTGTCTCATATGACTACCTAATAGGCCTGGAGACGTCACCAACTCAGGGAGGTGAACTGCACAGCACCATCCCTTACACAGTGTCCATAATGTTGACCTCAGCCTAGGTGGTAGTTAATGGGTACAGGGATATTCACCTAGCGGTGACAATGCTAATATCATCTGTCAGATTGTGCACATATGTCACACACCTCACCCACAAAGCTCATTCTGTATGTTGTTCGCAACACTGAGACAGCTATTGCTCATAGGTCATGGCCATTCACATCCTTACATACACAGATGCCTCACATTTGTCTGTGTGGTATGGGCTACAATGAGGGGGGAGTACAACACATTAACCCTGTTTTACTGTAGCTGCCACTGGTGTGATATGCACATGTCACTCCAACACCTTTTGTAGTGTTGATTCTGTCAATAGGCCACTGGTAGAACACTCCTGTGACATACGAAGGTACATGCAGTCAAACATCCGTACTGTCATCTACATCTGTACTGCTAACATCTACGTTGATAATGGTTCATGGACTTGCAGACCATACTCAGCAGGGTAATAGTCCAGTGCCTCCAATTATGACTGTCATCACCACTTGTGGGTTGATATTATCCAACACCCTATCTGTATTGCATTTTCATGCTCAGCACTTGTTCAGAACTTGTGAGCACTTCATGAGCTACTAATTAATATAGCACCCATTCCAAACCATTTCTCACAAGTACACTGTCTTTCCTTACATTTCCAGCTTGCTTAAAGTACAACAGCTGTTGTACACACGTAACTCACATATCTTATGAGATATGGTTGAATATACAGCCATGTCCAGCTGTCACGTACCAGTGCTATTGCCTGTCTATATGATGAATATGGCATACATGTGGCAATAGAGCAATTGTCTCATGTACACAGTCAATGCTCACCTCCCAACATACGACACTACAGCCTGTGGGAGATGCACATATTTAGCCATGCTGGGGGTAATGCTCTCACCAACCCAGACTGACCCTGACAGTCATGTGGGGACATGTAACATTTGCAACACACCCCACTCATCACATAGTCTCACAAGATCTCCACCACCACAGGCCACACATAGTATGAGTACAACTTTTGCAGAACCTCTCCATACTCTGTGTAGGCACCAAAGGCAGCCCCCATCACCAAACACAACAACAATAACTTATAGCCCACAGACTCATGTGTGCCCATCACATACAGCCAATAGGGTGTTATAACATACACAACACACCAGTCATAGGTGACTCTGTAGGCGGTCACACTGATGTCCCACTCAGCAGGCTACACAAGGCGATAGTCGCTTACATCTAGCTGTCGGGTAACTGGTTCTGCAACATAAGCTATGCACCCATGCCACGCCTCACCAGGTACAATTTGACTGTCATTCTCCATGTTAGTGTGACTGCCCTGAGATGCAACTTCACAGACTACATGTGCAGGGACATGCAATAGCTCACCGGTCTTGTAGCCCTGAAGGTATGGGCCAAGCCCTGGGGAGCATTATGCATTCATCCGGACTTGATACCACTGTACAATGACTGACTGTTTCACTTCAACAGTTGCCTATGCTTCTGCTGTCATTCCACAGGCATCCGGTATCTGTCCGCTTTGACTGACATGGTCAACAAAACACGATGCTTTGGCACAAATGACCTGCACCTGTCAGCCCTGGGAGTACAGATAACATGTAAGGCTCTTGCTGCTCCTATACTGCCTGTCTTGTACAGTTTCCAATAACATTCACCACCAGAATGGGAACAGGCAAGCAAAACATGGAGTCATGTGACTCGATGCTTGACATCTTCATCTCTGACGCACACAGGCAAGGCACTCCTTATAATGGACCACTTCAATATCTCTGCGGTGACTGGGACGTGCCTCTAGGCTCCGCAGAGCACACCTGCACTGACAGGTTATACGCAGACCACACCTTTCAGTCATGTATACGCAGACCACACCTTTCAGTCATGTAACCTGGACCGGAACACCCACGGCTGAGGTGTTCCCATATTCCACTATGTTGTACACACCTCCTGGCTAGTTACTTAGCACAATGCATCAGAGGTGATCCACGTGCAACTAGCTGTGGCCAGAACTGCTATACACATTGTAACATGCTACGGATTCAACAACATTCCCCACGGTTACCAGCCCTCATTTCTTGGTGTACTGGACAGTAGGGTTCAGATAGGTACTACTGATGTGAGACTGACACTACCCCACACTTAACTGGGATAGCCACTCATGTACTGACACATTAGGCCAACGCTGACCGGGATTCATAACCTCCACTCTGCTGGATCAACCCATACACACCACCTCCAAGACCAACAATATCCTAGACATGGACACTACCAACATGTGTGTGGTGTTCCACACCTGGGGTTATCCCCTCGTTGGTGGTTTCCGAACATATGCTAATCACCCTTGTTATCCACATCCCGGCACCACACCCTTCACGGCATACACAGTACAAGAGTACTACAACGCCTACTACAGACGTCTTATGACAGCAGTAGTTAATGTCATGACACCCGTGCAGATGGACAATGAACATACAAACACTGAAACATACCCCAGTGCACTTCATTAGCACTTACACGACTGCATGGATCATGCTATTCCAAACAGAGCCATGATGGTACCCACCAGATAACAGACGCCACTCTGGGGGTCCAGTTCCATGGACACGATTTACAACAAAAGGTGGAGGCTGTTGCAAAGTGGAGTACAATCCCATGGGTGGGGTAGCTCACTTGTCAGCCTCAGTAGGGCTACGGGATCCCTTATCACATACTCCGAACTTAGCTACGTAAACATTACTGTGACACATTCCAGGGTGTACCACAAGGCATTATGGAGGTATGTCAGTAGTCAATGGCAATACCCACATCTGCTATGACATACGACAGTTACTCAGGAACATTACAGAACTGAGTGATGTTGGCAACATCCTGGTGGATGGGTTCAATGCTAACATTACACCCTCTCACTCCCTACAGGGCCACAATCCATGCAGGAACATTGCGGTGTCCCTACGGTCACAACTACACAGTACTAACCTGCACTCTCTAAAGCCTGGAACACTGACTCCATGTGACCATCCAACATCCCAGGCTGTGATTTTCACAAACCTCTGAACGACATGTCTCCCCACTTGGCCACCAGAATCAGTAATAGCCTTGTATCAGACATTGTGGCCCCTGAATGGCACACAGCAACAGTTATCACACTCCACACAGGTGGCGCCTCAATGAAGCAGAAGGACTATTGCCCTATATGCCTGACTAGACTGTTCTGCAAGGCTATGGGGCACATCATCATGGAAGTCATTCACAGAGACATTGGTGGGCTCCAGTCCTTTGATGCCACCCAGGTTGGACTTGTTAGGGCCAGAGCATGGCTCCTACACCTGGTGGACTCCTTTGATACAGTTACCAGGGTAATTGATGACAGTAAGGGGGTCCACACCGCTTACATTATCCTCTCATTGGCTTTCAGCACCATTCTCCATTCTGGTATTGACAACATACACATCCACCTGCACATCGACCCCTATGTCTCAGAATGTTATGCAAAGTGGCTCACAGACAAGACCCACACAATGAGGGTAGCATACCATAGTACCTACTGTATTTCAGTTACACTTTGCGTACCACAGTCCTCAGTCATAGGGCCCTTCATGTTCAGTATATGCTTCCCTGAGGTACAGGCTAGCACAGAGGGACTTTTCCTGACTAGCTTTCCAGACAACTGCATACAAAGTGCCATGATTGATCCACCAGCTGATACTGACTCCCTCCATAAGGGTGTCAATGTGACGGATACCTGATATCAATATCGTGGCCTCAAGCTGCATGACACAAGGTGCATGAACATCCCCTTTGCATTACGCCAATCACCCACTGACTATCACATAGGTAGTAGTCCCCTACATACATGTCACATTGTACGTGATCGTAGTACACACGTATGTAGCACCCACTCCTTTGATAACCATATTGTCAATGTGGCATGGATATCCTTCTACGTGACCACCCTTATCTGTACTGGGTTTGTAGCTGGAACATAGGCACCCATTGTACCTCTGAACTCCTGACGTATACACACATTCAAGGGTACAACACCCCATTTAGGGTGTGCCTTACAGAACAGCTATGGCTTTACATACCACAACATTAAAATGCCATGAGGATTATTGAGCTCCAAAGGTTGACATATGCGGCAGAACTATGGACACCACGACTGTACACATTTGCATACTGCATACTCAGGGGTGACCTCTGATGAACAGACAGGGCCCATGTCCACAACAATATTCATGGATATACTCCACATAAGCGACATAAGCAACAGCCACTGAGAGCAACATGCTCATGGATATGTGCACACACGCAACGATGAGTGGGATATGCTTGAGGGTTACATTCCCAAACCAGACACTCATCATGCTTTGGAACATGATTCCTATGTACATCACGCAGGGACACTCAGTAGCACTGTTCATATGATACCTCACTTGGTGGATGGGAGACAGACATGTACGCCAGGGATCACTGCAGTGGCTGTACTGTGCAGAGGTGCAGGTAACACATGGCTCTGCTGTTCACAGACAGAACACTACCCTAGAGAGGTGCTGCTGGTGTAAACACTGTAGTTGGCCTTACACATAGACTTGCCAGACAGCATAGTACCCCACTATGAACCCTGTGAAGCTATTACATGTCCTTTGTGCATGGTTAATTGAGTAGCTATCATGCTGTTACAGTGTCCCGTGACTACAAGCCATATGTATCCTGTTATTGTATATTGTACATGCCAATAGTACAATATCAGTGGGAGTGATAAGTACTAGGTAGCCTGTCTACCACGAGAGGAGAGGTTCTTGGCCCAGAAATTGTAGTTTATTGACCATTTGGACAGTTTGTCCATCTCTTTCAACTTTCTGGTTTAAAAGACCACATCTGCGCTTGTTTCCAATCTTTCCTGTAACTAACCAACTGGGTAGCACTAGAAAGCCTTAAACTGATGCAAGCCTTCTAGCTTAGAAGTGAGAGTTTGGAGTGATTAAGTATCAGTTTTCTGTACTTTCTTGCTGTACTTAGCTGTTTTCTGCCTAAACGCAGATTTTTCAGCGTTTATTGTGATTTAAAAGCTTGTTTTTTTCACATATTGTACTTATTTGACTGCCTGCACTTTTAAAAAGTTGTTTTTTGTTTAAATAATTTAACTGTTGTAGGCTACACACTAACGTGCGATAGCCTTTTCTGATCGTTTGTAGTCATTTAAAGCTGTTTTAAGTGTAATATTACAGTTTTTGCCTTATCTTTTCAAAAAAACAAAAACAAATCCTTGTTTCCCGCCTTTCTAAGCTAGTATAGTCCAGTTTTCAGGCTAGTGCTGAATTCAGGGCTGTGATAGTAGTTTCTGAGTTGCCCATACCTTACTTGGATAGAAGGAAGTTTTGTCTGTTCACCTGTGAAAGAGGGGAGCTTTAAGCAACCTATCTGTCACTGGAGGAGTGGTTCCAGCCCAGAAGTTAGTAGTTTATTCGCCATTTTGGGCTAATTTCTCTCTCTTTCATTTCCCTACTATAAAAACCACGTTTTCACGGTTTTGCGCACTGGGTAGTGCCGGTTAGCTACGGTTAAATTATTCCCAGCTCCACTAAGTCTCCTTTTCAGTTTTTCCCTTGAAATTAGTCTAACTCTCAACCTAAGCACACAAAAAGCATCCTACAGCCCAGCACTTGCTCAGACCTATTAACAAGCACTGATATACCCTGACACTGACTGCCCAGCAGGGCAAGGTTCTTTATTCACCCCTCACCAACAAAGCGACTAAGCAGCTCACCCTACTATTCAGGCATGACCAAAGGGCAATTTCAGGTGTACTCTCCAGTCCAGCTAGTGAATCTGGGTATCCTGAGGCAATGTTACAACTGCTTCATGTACGCAGACAACCCTGTCCTCCTACCACAAAACACTAACATATGCAAGAGATGGCTTGCACCTGTCACCCTAGGCTTTTGAATACTGGCCAAGGCTCTTGCTGCCCAGATACTGCCTTTTTTAGGCAAGGCTCAAAAGTCAAACCCACCTCCCTAAACAGCACAATTAACAAAAAACTGAGGGTTATGCTACTCAATGACAGGAGTTTAAATCTCAAAATGCACACGCTCAAAGCACTCCTCAGTATGGAGAATGTCGACATCTCTGCAGTAACTGAAACCTGGTTCAAGGCTTCAGAGAGCACCCCAGCACTACCAGGCTACAACTCATACCACATGTTATGGCCACAGAACACTGACCGAAACACAAAAGGAGGGGGTGTATCCATATTCATCAAGGATACCTACACGTCCAGGTTAGTGGCACAGCATGATACCTCTGAGATCATCCATGTGCAACTAACATCGGGCAAATCTGCAATGCAAATTGTGTCCTGCTACAGATCACCCTCCATGACCCAGGACCACCACTCCACCCTTCTGGAGACACTGGAAAACATGAAGGTCCTACTGAACACCCTGATATTGGGCAATTTTAATTACCCTACCATTCACTGGGAAAACTACTCGAGTATAAACTCCCAGGCCCAGAGCTTCCTGGAATTCATCAACTCAAATGCCCTGGATCAACTGGTAAACTCCCCTACTAGAGGTGAAAACATATTGGACCTGGTCATCACCAACATGGGCGACAGGTGTTCCACACTGGAGGTCAACCTGTCACTGGTTAGATCAGACCATAAACTAATCACTCTGGATGTCCACACCCCACCACCACCCCTAGCTAAGGAAAAAAACTTTTCTAAAGCAAACTTCACCTTACTTAAGACAGAGGTGGTAAGTTTCACAGCCCCCACGCTAAAGGATAACGCTGCCCAAGATGCAGAAACCTTTACAAATGCACTCTGTGAGCACCTACAAGTATGCATGGATCATGCCATCCCTAGCAAAACCAAGACTCACTCCTCTAAGAGAAGGAAACCAGTTTGGTGGACCCCTGCCATAAACAGGCTATACAATAGAAGGAGGAAACTAGTTCAGAAAAAAAGCAAATCCCAAGAAGGAAAGACATCCCTGATCAGTATCAGTAAGAAACTAAGGTCCCTCATGAAATCATCCAAAGCTAAATTCGAAATAAAAATAGTCAAGGATTCAAAAGATAACCACAAAGCCTTCTTTAGCTGTGTTAAGAATTTAAGTGGCAACTCGCAGATATACACTGAACTAGTGCAAAATAGCACAAAATTACTGAATCTACTGATATTGCCAACATCCTGACAGACAGATTCAGTGCAAACTTCACCCCCCTCTCACCTCCAAAAGGACTCACAACAATACCGGAAAAGTGTAGTGTCTCAAAAATCACAGACACACAGGTGAAAATAACCCTTTCAAAAGCCAAAAACACCACATCAATGGGACCAGATGGTGTCCCAGGCTGTGACTTGCACGAACTACAGAACAACTAACCCCCCCCCCCACCTAAACACACTGTTCAACCTCAGCCTCTCCACAGGCTATGTGCCCATAGAATGGTGCACAGCAACTGTTATTCCTCTCCACAAAGGAGGGGCCACAACTGACCCTGGTAACTATCGCCCCATAAGCCTGACTAGCCTGGTCTGCAAAGCTATGGAGTGCATCATCATGGAACTCATTGACAAAAATATTGGGAACCTCCAAACCCTTGACCTGACCCAGTTAGGCTTTGTTAAGGGCAGATCATGCCTACTAAACCTGGTTGACTTCTTCAAGACAGTCACCAAGGCCATAGATGAGGGAAAGGTAGTTCACACAGCCTACCTTGACCTTGCCAAGGCTTTCAATACCATTCCCCACTCGGGTATTACAGAAAAACTCACCAGCCTGAACATAAACCCCTACGTCACGAGATGGGTTGCCAACTAGCTTACAGACAACTCACACAGTAAAAATAGTGGGCTCCAGGTCCGACTCTAAACCTGTCACAAGTGGTGTCCCGCAAGGCTCGGTCATGGGACCCCTACTGTTCGGCATATACTTCTCAGAAGTACAGGCAAACACAGGAGGAATATGGCTAATCAAGTTCGCTGATGACTGCAAACTGGGAGCCATAACTGACTCTCCGGCTGACACGGACATCTTCCAAAAGGGCCTTACTGAAACAGACACCTGGTGTCAAAGTCATGGCCTCAAGCTAAATGCCAAAAAATGCTTAGTCATCCCATTTGGGAAAAACAAAACACCCAGGAATTACCACATAGGTGGCAGCCCAATTAATTCAGAAGAGGTAATAAGAGTAATCTCTCCTTTGACAATCATATTGCCAAAGTAGTTAGGAAATCCTTCTATGTGGCCCATCTAATTACTAAAGGGTTCGCATCTAGAAATAAAGAGGTTATAGTGCCCCTCTACTCGTCACTTATTAGACCCATCATTGAGTACAATGCCCCATTTGGGATGTACCTCACAAGACAATTCCAACAGCTGAAAAGACCACAAAAGTACCTCACCAAGAGGATTACTGGCCTCAAACATATGTCCTATGCAGCCCAATTGGAAAAACTCCAGCTGTACTCAGTCGCATATCACTTACTCAGAGGTGATCTCTGCCTGACTTACAAAGCCATGTCCAACTCAGAATTGATGGAGATGCTCCAGTTAAAGAAATCCAAGTCACTGCGAGCCACGCTCTCTAGTGAGCTAAACCTCGCCACAACAATAAATAGAACATGCTGGAGGGATAAATTCCTGTCACAGAGACTCCCCATGCTTTGGAACAAAATTCCTAACTACATTAGGCAGAGCCCCTCACTAACACTCTTCAAGAGAAGCCTTGACGAGTGGATGGGTAACAGAAAATACACCCCTGGGATCACTTCATTGTCTCTGCTAGACAGAGGATCAGTTAGTTAATCAATGGGACGGTGAAAGCCGACACTCTGGCTAGGCTTATAAATGCCCTCGGGCAGATAGCCTAGTACCTACCTATGAACCTATGAACCTATGAACCAATAGATGATACCTTTGGTATGCATAATATGACTGTTATGCTGTGTAGAATATCTGACAAATCTACCTACAATACTGTACATTACACATATTTTACATATTATCCCATAATGCAAAGCATACCTGCACAGCAGGACCACCTTAGGCATGTCATTGTCATTATATGCCCATACACATACCTACTGTGACAGTATATTAACATATACTATCCCCTGCTATGGCACGTACTTATTGAACATACCCTACCACTGATGGCAGGTGGTATGGAATTGTTCTGTTTAAAGCCCTCATGTAGCATCCCTTGTGGTGTCTGTGATGTTTACCTTGTGGCCCACTGCAGGACACACAATTTCTACAAGCATTACTGTGCTCAGCGAGACATCACTACATAATACCTTTTCCCACTTTATGCATTGCGGACACTTTTAATTAATACAAAACAGGCTATACATACACTAACATACTGAGTGTTCTACATACCTTGTTAGCATTCCGAACTTTTGTAACTATCTCTCTTACACTGTTTAAACATTTCTATGGTATGAGCATACGGTTTGAATGTCTGGCAAGTCATCCTTATATATGTCGATACCTGTAACATGTGGTTTCCTGCCGCCAATTGGTGTTCCTGAGTGAATTATTACTTGCACATCAGCTGTGCAGCTACTCCATTCGCCAATTACATGGCAAAAATGGGGTATAATTGAATTCTCCACGTGGGCGTTGCCCATTTGCCCTACCTTCGGGGAGACAGCCTGTATGTGTTTTGTTGTGTGTAATTGCAACTACTATGTGTAGAGACACGGATATTTTGGATTCATGTCCCCCGTGGATTGTGTGTGACAGCTAGAGTATGTGGTTCTACATGTGAGTGTACCTGTCATCTCAACCGTCTGATAAGGGGACTATTGCAAACAAAACCTGTAACATCGCCGTCTGTTCCATTATACAACGGCTATAATTTCACATGGCACCTTTAAAAATGTGTCTCTCACAAGGTATATTAACGCTTTTGCAGATGTAATTGAGTGAGTGGATGTTTGTGCTGTTGTTACAGTCTGTATTGCTATAGTTTCATGTGTGGGGGATGTAGGTGGGTGTACGTAGCATATACAAGTTTGTGGGGCTTGCATTTCTACATATTCCATATATGTGTGTGGGGTCTTTCCCTAATTAAAGACCTATCAGTTAGTAGACTTTTATTACGGGCATATACATTGGGCCATTGTTAATTGGTTTCTATATAGTATGCAGGTGAGGTTGATACTTCCATACCTCTGGAAATACAGCGATATGTAAAGGAATGTTACTAAATGACAGCTGTCCCGTGTATTTCTGTCCCAGATATTTGCACTCATTGCAGTTGTGTTGGGAACTGAACCTCTTTGGCATGGGTTGCCACCTTTTCAAATGGCTATAGTGGGACATTTGCGGGACACACATCGGTGTTTACAGGCCGACACATACCCATGGTCAGTACACAGGATAGCACATACTTTTATCCTGAATACATACTTATTCTTGTAGAACTTTGGCTACTTATCATATTGCATGTAACATTTACATTTCTTACATACAGGCATAACTATTTAATGCCACTATTACATAATATATGGAACATAATTATGTCCTACAATCTTTGACATTTGCCCTTTTTAATGTTTTATGTCAGGACACAACTGACCAGGGAGGGGCTGTCCCTCCTAATGTGGGACAGGTGGTAACCGTATGCCTAAAGCTAGCTATAACCACACCTACCGTAATGATCTACCTCCGAGTTAGCACTAACAGACACACGATGCAGACACACACACACACATTGCAGTCACACGAAAACGCACACGGCACCCTCAACACACATTTACACAGAGTACGGCAATCACAAACACAGTTGAACACAGTACCTACATGGACCGCAACACCAGCAGCGGTAACTAAATGTCCCTTCATATCGTGATAATATTACTCGCGGTTCTAGTGTTCCGGTACTGTGTTCTTTCGGTCTTTCAGCCTCGTGGTTATGCGTGTCGGTATGTGACACATTCCATAGTTGGCAGTATCCTATTTATTTGTACCTCCATGGTTGTGTACATGTCATTGACCTATCTATATATTTGCAGATATCGGTGAATCCGTATATATCAACATATATCTCTCTATCACCCTTTCTATCTGTATTATACATATGTGTGTGTATATATATATATATATATATATATATATATATATATATATATATATATATATATATATATCTGACAGAGAGAGTGACAGGCAGACTACACCTTTCATTGTGTACTTGGTGTATACTGTTTCCTGGACTACGCACGTTTGTGTTTGAACCTGTCACATTACACACCTGCCATAGGTACATCTTGGCTACCATAGTGTTAGGTGATTGTGTACATGATTGCGTATTCTACTCCTGGCAGTGATCGTTTTACCCTTCAGAGCAGGCACTATTAGTACAGGGGTGAATAATGCTGGTTTCACCTGTTCTGGACATTACTGACCGTGATCTGTGCGATATTCAGAGAAGCTTAGCCCTGTTTCGCGCATATCCATATAGTCATATTTAAACAACGCTTACCAGCACTGGGCAACGCATATTCCCACTAACATGTGCTAAACATGATCTGATGACCTGCATCCGACATGCATTATTCGTGCCTTCGGGATTACGTTACATCCCTTGCAGGATGTGGGACCGGGAACATGCACGACGGTCACTGCATTTGCCACTTGGGCATCTGGGATTTGTACACGTGTCATGGCATTTTGTATGTGGACTATACTATGGCTGTTACTCCATACTGCAATCACATGGGTAACTCAGTTAGTTTACATATGGATGAGTCTTATTAATGGTATGTCCATGTGATGTTTAATGGATGTGCTCCAGCATTGGGTATGTATATCACAGTGAGCCACACACTATAATGTGCTACACCTTCAAACGACCGTAGGTGGAACATGCTGGGGTGACAGATACCTGTCATGGGTACACCCCATGCCTTGACACGACATCCATGATTACATTATGTGGAGCCCCTCATTAACGCACCAGGGAATCCATGCAGAGTGTGTGGGGAACAGTGATTACACACATGGGATCCCGCGATTGCCTCTGCTCCACTGAGCGACAGTTGGTTACTCAATGTTGTGGTGACAGCAGACACTATTTGCCTCGCTTGGTGTATGGCCTCTGACAATTGGGCGTGTACCTACCGATGTACCTAGGAAACTATACACACAGTACCAACATATGCTGATAGGTGCGTGTACTGTTCAGGTGTTGACATTCCTTGTTTCAATAGCTGTTGTGTGTACAATGGCTGAGGGCTGCCTATGTAGGATTCACACAGTAACCCACCTATACATTACAATTTACAGGTGGTCGTGTGTGTGTGTGCCATCCATTTTACTGTGTGTGCAGGTGGAGAGGTGTGTCAGTCCGTAGGGGCCTACACTGTCAGAGTATGTGCTATATGTTCCCTCTTTGCCAAGGCATAGGCATATTGGGCACACCTCCGTCTGCCTACTGGGGCTGGCACAGGGTGTTCGTGGTCTGAATCCCTCTGTGCCTGTGATGGCCTTGGCAATTGCAGTGGGCTATGAGGGCCTTCAGCATTTTGTCCCTGCTGCAGCTGTTCCTGCAGGATCATATTATGTAGCATGGCACATACTATGAAGATGTGGGCACACGTGCCTGGAGAGTACTGCAAGGCTCCACCAGATGTGTCCAAGCAATGGAACCGTGATTTCAGCATCCCAAACACATGCTCTATGATGATTCTGGTTTGTGCATGTGCCTCATTATGGCGTTCTTGCATGGGTGTGTGTGCATTTCTGATGGGAGTCATCATCCATGGCTCCAGTGCATAGCCAGCATCCCCCACAAGGTGGCCATGTGGGATGTCCCCCCTGACAAATACCTGATACAGCTGTGAGGCATGCCAGATATGGGAGTCATGGTAGCTTCCAGGGTTGCCAGCACACACATCCATGATAATGCCCTGGGCATTGCACATGACCTGGCAGTTGCTGGAGTGGAATCCCTTGCGGTTTATGTAGCACCTGCCATGCTCACTGGTTGGTGACTTGATATGTATGTGCATGCAATCTATCGCACCCAGTACCTCCAGGTAGTGTGCCACATGGTGGAAGTGACGCATATTGCTGGCCAACTCCTCCTGAGTTTGGGGGAAGTATATATGCTCATTGGCATGTGGTAACATGGCATCCAGGAACTGGTGTAGTACCCTGGATGCTGATGCCTGTGAGATCCCCATTATATCTCCAGTTGGCCTTTGAAAGGTACCTGTGGCTAGTATTCGCAAGCTTACACATATTTTCGTGTCCACTGGGATGGGTTCCCCTCTGTTGTTTCTGGATCTCAGGCGTGGCCGGCACAGCTCAACTATTTGCTGTAAGATGTCCCTGTCCACCCTGTAATGCACTACTATCTCCAGATCATGTAGCCCCTGGTAGGTTACCCTTGGTCTGAACACTCTTCTCCTCCTCCAGGGCCAGCGGTGGTTGTCAGCATCATCCTCCACAACACCGTCAGTCTCTAACACATGGTGATGAATCACAGCTATGGCAGCTCCCAACATGTACATTTTAAAAGTTCCCCGTGTGTTTACACCTATGGTGCAGTGTTTGGGAATACACAGGTGTGTGTGGGGTGCTTTCACACTTTATACTATTGTGCTGTGAACACCAATGATGTCATAGGGTGTGTATGTATGATCGTAGCTACAGGGTATCTTATGTGTTTTACGACTGGAACTAATATTGTGGTGCCTTTGGTGTTGAATTACATTTGGCTGCCATGGATTACCTCTTGCCCTTCCCTTTACATTTCTTCACGTTTCACCTACCATTTTCTGGCATGCATCCAGCAGCCTGCTTTCATTTGTACTTTCCTAGACCTGGCTTATCTTGCGTAATGTGTTCTATTGCCGGTCTACTGCAGGTTTGCTTTGCTCTGCTATGACAGTTCTCCTTTCTTTGCAATCCGACACCTCCTCTATCCTGTTTTGCAGGTTTCTGCGAGCAGACTTGTCAGCTGCCGTCGATTGCCCACTGTGAGTTAATAGGTGTTAATTGCTCAGTTGTACTCCAATTACCCTACTGCGGCATTTCCTATTTTCTTCCCCTGAAATTCCTGTTTGTGCTATGGTGCGTGGCGTGTGCATCCACTTACCGGGTTTCAGGCATGTTTTCATCCACGTACACATGCGCTTTCGGGCACCATATGTGCTCTCAGCTAAATAATGCTATACCTACCTCCCCACCCCTGTCCTGCGGCTTTGCATAGCATTGGCCAGGCCAGATTTGCATTGCTCCAATGTGCTTACAGCTACGGTGGCACACCCCACTGCTGATGTTATTTATACCTCTGAGCCACTCCTCGGTGTTGCAGCGCTGCGCCGTATGGTACATCCTTAATCCGGCGGGACGTTTGCGATTCAGTATTACCTGCCTCAGTTGCATGGCATTGACTACTAATTCATAGTTACCACACCGATCACTGTCACAGACCCTTAGCAACCCTTGCAGCTTGGTTGCGGTGTACCATGCATACCATTGAGTATTATGATGAAATCCTGATTTGTATTACATTGCAATTTTATGACATTTGTATATATTTTCTTTGTGTTCCTGTTTGTGCACACATGCCCTGCGGTTGTATTTTGCAATACTGTGGACATGACATTAAATGTTGTTTTTTAGGTGTTCTGCATCTTTTCTTATGCCATTGGCTGTATATTTAGCCATTGGCATATGTTAACTTTGTAATACATGAGTCTGGTCCGCTTTCATAGCTCTGATGTTCTGGAAAAATGTAAACAGTGTTTTTTGGTTTACATTTCTGTGGGCTTACACTACGCCTGCACCACTTCATGAATCGCTATGTACCTTCATTTGTATGGTGCGGCACTGCGCATGGGGTGGTTAGCATACCTAAGCCAAGGGCTGTGCAGTTCTGATGTATGCTGGTAGTGCACGTGGAATTGGATCGTACCTGAATCGCTTGGTGGCCATATTTGGCATTATACCGCCTACCTGTGCCTGGCGCAAGCTTCATGAATCCCGGGGTCTGTCATACTGACTTGCGATTACTTGAGCTAGGTAGCAAAAGGCTTAGGAAACTGCAGACTTGTTAAAGTAAGCAAAACTAATCAAAATGTTGCAAATTAATAGGAAATACAAAATTATGTTATTTTGCTGATTTTACTTAAGGAAATGTTTGCTTTACTGGTATGATGGGCAGATTAACAATGACAAGTGAAAACTGTAAAACTGTTATTTGTAAATGGAAGTACATTACAGCAGCAATGGAAACGCAGTGATCAATGAGAAAAATAAGTTTGTTTTGCTGTCATTTATTAGTGATTGCGCATACATGGTAGAAATACATTGTGAACTATTGTAACTTCAAGGATATTTTGTTGGCTCAACATTTATGTGTCTTTACTGAGTAATTGAGTGTCACCACTGACAGAAAAATGACAGCATTATATATACAAGAAAGTGGTAGAGGCAGGCTGGATCTGTTAAACTGATTGCCTTACTGTTGTGAGTGTAGTCATGATTGTGCAAATATTAGTTTAACACAAAATTACCTGAATGGACTGAAGTTCTTCATGTGTATTTAATAATGGGTTCTATGTCACCTAACTGTGTTCTGAGGATGGCAGGCATGCTTTCATTGCTATGTTGTTTGACTGATGATTACATCAAAAAATGTTGTGTTTATGACTGTGGCTGATATTGTTGTAAGGTGTAGTAATGATGCAAAACTGTGGATCATAGCAGAGAACAGATAACTTTAACCATGAGGAAAATCACATCCTCATGGCAGCTCTTAGGACTTATGGCAAACATATTTTTGTAAAAGTGGGGCCCAAACAAGCTGAGAGAGCAAAGTCTTTGAATCAAGTTGCTATGGAAATTAACACTGTTGGTGAAAGGAACAGCACATTAACACAGTGCAAGAAGATGGCAAATGATATGCTAGGACATGCTAAAGCCAAGATGAGGCAGAATGCAATTGCCCGTACCAGTACTGGGCAGGCCTCCAACACTTAATACCTCCTCTCCAATCATGGGGATGTCTATGACACAGAAGATGATGGGACTGAAATAATCAGAGGTGCTATGGACACTAGCTATTACTATGTCAGTTCAGGAAAGTTGGTTTAAAAACAGTAACATATATTTATATATACAACTGAATGTTAACATTGAATGATTACATTAAACACAGGACAATTTCTATTAACAGGTGAACCCTTAACGTCTGCACAGAATAACAATGAAGGCAGTGTGTATGGTATCTCTCATGCCTCCTTACTCGGCATACAGTAGTGTATGCTACTTCCCTAATGTTAATGTTTTCAATTAATTTCTTACAGGGTCAGGAACAAAAAAATAAAAAATAGTTCCACTATACCAATAAACTGGAGGATGTCAGCAGCAGAATGGCTGCTAAAGACACTGACAATAATAACATAGTTTTATTTATGAAGTAGCTTGAGGAAAATGGCCCCCTGTCCCCATGTTTAATGGCAAAATGTCCCCCTGTCCCAAGTTTAATGGGAGAATCTCACACCCCATAATATGTTAGTTTCTCTGCAGGAAGGGCAGTGAATCACAAAGGCAAGCAAATGCTGACATTACACTTACATTTGTAGAGAAAGGAATCCCATATACCTCTACACCAGTATCTCAAAACTCAGATAAACTCTTTCAGGATGATGGCAGAAATTCAGAGGTAACACTGTCTACAGTGATACCATTATAAAGGAGTGTCAGATGCAGGAATTTGGCACAGTTATCTCAGGAAGCACATAAAGCATTGGCTGCCCAGCAGCAAATGTGTCATGACATCGTTAAGGCTCAGAGCACTGCCACAGAAAGTCAGCTGGAAATGGTCAGAGTCCTCCAGGTCATACATGAGGATTTCCAGCACTACACAGAAATGACACAGGGTAGGGATACTGCCATGGTCACACTGATGCATACTATGGTGGCCCATCAAGCATCCATGGTCACCTTCATTCATACACTAGCTAGGACTTACCAGACTCAAGTAGGAGTCAGTCTTAGAAGAGGAACAGGACAAGGTACTTTCAGGACAAGTGGGAGCAGATCACACAAGACTACAAGTGCTTCTCAGGAAAGTACCTTAGATTGAGAGACAGCCTTACAGAACTATCTTCAAGTTTATAGAGCTGAGTATATTTTCTGTGTTTGTCTGCTTGATATCTTTGTCTTACTGCTCTGTAAATCTATAGAAAACAGTATATATATTTTTTTATAATTTGCACATTCCTTACATCTGTGTTGAAACTGGTCCCCCACCCCCCCCCTCCCTATTTTTGGTCGTAGTTTAAATTTGGTGGCTTTTGCAGTGCCCGCCCCACTGTAGATTTGATCTAAGACACTCCCCCAGGACATCTCTTTACCGCATTCTACCTAATAAACCCTTTCTGCACTTGCTTTTAGTCCTTTTTAATTTAATTACATTTTTTCAAACTGTGTATGGACTAATATTGCTACATATTCAAGTGTGCCAGCTTGCACTGCATGAGAATTGTATTTACTACTGCTTTTGCTACTTTTCTAAAAAAAAAAAAAAAAAAAAAAAAATCTTCTGCTTTTACTGTACTTGTGTTTCTTCCTACTTTATTTTGCTTTTGCGTCATCTTAAACGTTCTCAATTGTATTTATTACTGCTTGGTGTAACTCATTCTAAGCCTTTTAGTTTAAACACTTGGGCTTCAGACCAGTTGTTTTACATTGAGTGTTTCTCCCCGGGCCTCCGCTGAAAACAGGCTCTGTGGAACCTAGTCGGACATTCCCGGTCAACAAATGTTAAATAAATAAAATAAATAAATTGAGAGGGTTTGTGGTCTGCACTGTAGTGGCAGAACAGGTGGCTTACATCCTTCTAAGTTGGGAACTGCTGATTGAGGGCTCAGTGTCTGTTATTCTAAAAGTATATTAATTCTGGTTTAAGCACTTGGGCTTTCAGGCCAGTTATTTTACATTAAGAGGGTTTCGTAGTCTGCACTCTTGTGGGAGGAAAGGCTGGACTCTGCCCTTCTGAGCTGGGAATTTCTGGTTGAAGGCTTATAGTGCATGCATATCTGAATTTCTTCTTACTGAAATTGGTACACCTTGTTTGCTGTAGCATAGACTAGATCCAGGCCTGCTGAATCTAACTTTGTTTGTATAACTTGAGCACTAATCCAGGCATTATTTAAAGTATTCAGTTGTATTTATTACTGCTTGGTAGTAACTTGGTTAAAGTGTAGCTATCATTCTAAGTCTTTTGGATTAAGCACTTGGGCTTCAGACCAGTTGTTCTACATTAGGAAGGTTTGTGGCATGCACTGTGGTGGCAGGACAGGTAGCTTTCATCCTTCTAAGTTGGGAACAGCTGATTGAGAGCTCAGTGTCTGTTATTCTTAAAGTGTATTAGCTCTGGTTTAAGCACTTGGGCTTCAGGCCAGTTATTTTACATTAAGAAGGTTTGTGGTCTGCACTCTTGTGGGAGGAGAGGCTGGACTCTGCCCTTCTGAGCTGGGAATTTCTGGTTAAAGGTTTATAGTGCCTGAATATTTGAACTGTATCTTACTGAAATTGGTACACCTTGTTTGCTGTAGCATAGACTAGATCCAGGACTGCTGAATCTAGCTTTGTTTGTATGCTTGTTATTTCCCTGGAACACTAATTCCACCTAAAACGGCTTCTCAGCTTCTGTGGATCCCTAGTGATATCTGCATTGCTTACTGTACTTATTTCCTTGCTTCGCTTGAAAGAAAGTTACTGTTTGTCGTTTTGGCATTTAAGTTACCTGTAACACATTGCACTTGTTACCTGGCACTTGCTCACTAAAGCAATTATAAGTCAGCACTAAAAATTAAAAGCACTACACCCTCGCTCCCCATTGGCCCTTGTTTTCAATTATAAAGGAATTCCCAATATTATTCTAGCATGTCCAAAGGTCAGTTGTCAATCTCCTCTCCGGTCCAGCTGGTGAATATGGGAATCTTGAGGCAATGTTACAACTGCCTCATGTACACAGACAACCCTCTCCTCCTCCCAACAAATTCCAACACATGTGAGAGATGCAACCATATAGCCAAACTGGAGGCTAAGCTCTCTCAACTCAGTACTGGCATAACCAGTCAGGAGGAGAAGGAAACCACACTCACTACAATTCCAGTCTCACATAGACCTACCACGACAGCAAACCAAACACATAATCACACAAAAACATACTCGGAGGCTCTAAATAAAGATCTGCCTAAGCAGCAGAGACCTCCAAAGCAGACACCCAAGCAACCGCTACCCCAAAACAAAACACGTGCAACACATATCTCACAAAGCCAGTGTGCCGAACAGTCACAGCCCTTAAGGCTAAACAGCACACCTGATACACTTGTAATAGGTGACTCTATCATCAGGCACACTGACGTCCCGCTCACCAGGCTGAACAAGGAGAAGGTCACGGTGAGCAGCCTGTCTGGCGCTAGGATCCGCCACATAACACAAGCACTCAGGTCACTCCAAGGCAAGTACAAATATGACTCAGTCATTGTCCATGCTGGTGTGAATGACCTGAGATGTACCTCCCTGGACTACATGAAAAGAGACATAGAGGAGCTCTCTGAGCATGTAGCCCAGGCTGGTATGACCCTGACCTTGAGTAGCATCTTACCCTCACCAAGAATGATGCCACAATATGAAGACAAGATGATCAATTTCAACAATTGGCTTAAGTATTGGTGTCATTCAAAGGGGATCCAATGCCTGTCAGCTTGGGATGATATGCACGACAAGCCACGATGCTTTGCTAGGGACGGCTTGCACCTGTCACCCCTGGGCTTTCGGATATTGGCAAAGGCTCTTGCTACCCCCATAGTGCCTTTTTAGGCAAGGCTCAAAAGACAAACCCACCTCCATAGGTATCACAAGGGATAAGAAACTAAGAGTAATGCTACTCAATGCTAGAAGTCTAAACCTCAAGATGCACTTTTCGAAACTCTCCTTAGCATGGAGAACATCGATATCTGTGCAGTAACAGAAACCTGGTTCAGGACTCCTGAGAGCACCCCATCACTACCAGGTTATACCTCATACCATGCTTTTCAGCCCCAAAACTTGGACCGAACCACAAAAGGAGGGGAGTATCGATATTCATCAAAGATACCCACACCTCCAGGTTGGTGGCAAAGCACGAAGCATCAGAGACTATCCATGTGCAACTAACAGTGGGTAAAACTGCCTTCCAGTTTATAGCCTGCTACAGACCACCCTCCCAAACCCAGGAACCCCACTCGGCCTTCCTGAGAACACTGGAAAATATGAAGGTCTCTCCGAACACCATTATATTGGGCGACTTCAACTACCCAAACATAGATTGGGAGCAATACTCTAGCTCCAACACCCTTGCCCAAAGGTTCCTAGAATTCATAAACTCAAATGCTATGGAACAACATGGTACCACTCCCACAAGAGGGGAAAACATACTGGACCTGATCATCACCAACACGGGGACTCTATGCTCCAGACCAGAAGTGTATCCCTCACTGGTAAGATCAGACCATAAACTGATCTCACTGGATATTCACATCCCGACCCCATCCCTTGCCCAGAAAACCACAGTGAAAAACTTCTCTAAAGCAAATTTCACATTCCTCAAAACCGAGGTGGAATCCTTCAAAGCCCCCGGGCCTGTGGAAAATACGGCCCAGACCGCAGAATCCTTTATAAATGCATTCTATGAACACCTTCAGGAATGCATGGATCATGCAATCCCAAATAAAACCAAGAACCAATCCTCCAAAGGCAGACGACCTGTCTGGTGGACCCCAGCCATAAACAAACTATACAATAGAAGGAGGAAGCTACTACATGATAGAGCAAAATCCCTAAAAGGGAAGGCATCTCTGATCAGTATTAGCAAAAAACTAAGGGCACTCATAAAATCGTCAAAGGCCAGCTTCGAGAGAAAAATTGCACAGGACACTAAGGATAATCACAAGGCTTTCTTTAGTTATGTTAGGAACCTGGGTGGGAATTCCCAGATATGCTCAGAATTAGTCCAAAATGACAAAATACACTGATCCCACAGACATTGCCAACATCCTAGCTGACAGGTTCAGTGCAAACTTCTCCCCCCCCTCCCCACCAAAAGGGCAAATATCTATCCCAGCAGAGTGCTGCCCCCCTGACATCTCAGATGCTCAGGTGGGAGCCGCCCTCTCCAAAGCAAAAAACACAGCATCAATGGGACCAGACGGTGTCCCAGGTTGCGTCCTACATGAACTCCAAGAAGAGCTAAACCCAAACATAAAACTACTGTTCAATCTCAGCCTTACTACAGGATATGTACCCAAAGAGTGGCGCACAGCAACAGTGGTCCCTCTCCACAAAGGTGGTGCCTCAACAGACCCTGGAAACTATCGCCCCATAAGCCTGACTAGCTTGGTCTGCAAAGCTATGGAAAGGATCATCATGGACCTCATAAATAAAGATATTGGGGACCTACAGACACTGGATCCTACCCAGTTTGGCTTTGTTAAGGGCAGATCCTGCCTCTTAAACCTGGTTGACTTCTTTGAAACAGTCACCAAGGCCATTGACGAAGGAAGGTGGTCCACACAGCCTATCTGGACCTCGCAAAAGCCTTCGATACAATACCCCACTCGGGCATTATAGATAAGCTCACCAGCTTAAATATAAACCCCTATGTCACTAGATGGGTTGCAAACTGGCTCAAGGACAGAACCCACATGGTTAGAATTGCTGGAGCCATGTCAGACTCCAAACCAGTTACAAGTGGCGTCCCACAAGGCTCAGTCCTGGGACCTCTATTGTTTGGTATATATTTCTCGGAGGTACAGGCCAACATGGAAGGACTGTGGCTGACCAAGTTCGCAGATGACTGCAAACTGGGCGCCATAATTGACGCTCGAGTCAACACAAGCATCCTCCAAAAGGGCCTCACAGAAACAGACAACTGGTGCCAGAGCCATGGCCTCAAGCTAAACGCCAAAAAGTGTATAGTCATCCCCTTTGGCAAAAACAAAGTGCCCACAAATTACCACATAGGTGGTAATCCATTAAGTACAGAAGAAGTAATTAGGGACCTGGGGACCCAAGTTGATAGCAATCTCTCATTTGACAACCACGTGGCCAAAGTGGTTAGAAAAACATTTTATATAGCCCACCTAATCATGAAGGGATTCACATCTAGATTAGGGGAGGTCATCGTGCCTCTTTACTCATCCCTCATCAGGCCCATAATCGAAAGTACAATGCCCCTTTTGGGATGTACCTTACCAAACACCTGCAGCAACTGGAAAGACCCCAAAAGTACCTCACCAAGAGGATCAAAGGGCTCAAACAGATGCCATATGCTGCCCGGTTAAAGAAACTCCAGCTCTACTCAGTGGCATACCGCCTGCTCAGAGGTGACCTGTGCCTGACGTATAAGGCCATGTCCAACCCGGAATTAAGGGACATGCTGCACCTCAGAAAATCCAAATCCCATCGAGCTACGCCGAGAGACTTGAACCTCAGCACTGAAATAAATAGGACATGCTGGAGGGACAGATTCATAACCCAGAGGCTCCCTTCACTCTGGAATAAAATCCCAGTCCAGGTTAGGCAGAGTCCCTCACTGACTCTCTTCAAGAGGAATCTTGATGAGTGGATGGGAGATCGTAGGTTTACCCCGGGTATCACTTCTGTGTCACTGTTAGACAGATGCACAGTATACTAACCTTGAAAAAGGGCATAGCAAAATTAATTTAAAATGGGTGGCGAAAGCCAAACACACTCTGGCTAGGCTTATAAATGCCCTAGGGCAGATAGCCTAGTATGAACCTATGAACCTATGAACCTAAGTACTGCAATTAGTAGCAGGGAAAACAAACAACAGGTTTCATACAGACCACATCAGCATTCATCTGTACCCTGCAGATCCTTTCATTCATAGTCCTGATTACTGCCTCACAGCATTTTCAGATCAGTGTCTACAGGACCACCTGCATCAGGTCAATCATGATATTAAACCAACTCTCCTCAAAATCACTTGCACCATCACCTAGCCTATTTGTAGGAGATGTGTATCATACATTTTACTTTGGCCTACTATAATACAGGTGTGACATTTTTATCACTTAAGATTTGACCTTCATACATACATCAGTGTTTAATTTGAAGGCAGATAAGTTTTTAAAGTTGTTGTTCTTCTTTCGGCTTTTCCCGGTTAGGGATCGCCACAGTGGAACTCTGGTCCACTAATGATTGGCAGTAGATTTTTACAATGCTGAGGTGCCAGCCCGGCGCCCAACCCTCAATGAAGGCACGCCCATTCACGCATGTCTTTCGAATGCCACTCAACCGTGGGGAGGACATTACAGTAAAAAAAACAAAACAGGGGAACTAAGATCAATTTTCAGCTGTATGCATTTCACTCCTCTAATGGCATTGTTTAAAACCTCATAGAACTGTTGAAAGAAAGCATTATAGAATATCATATGATTGCAGTGATTAACACCATTAAAGTTCTATGCTTTACAATTGTTACAGCCAGCAATCTACAACTTAAAAGTAGTAATACACAAGTATTCAGGGAAGTACTAATAAAAAAATAAAGATGAAAATAATATCCTGCCATTTAAAAAAACACTGTTGCCATGTCACCCTCACCACTTTACAAATGATGATGTTTTATCTCTGAAGCCACAAATTATTTTATACGACAAAATGAAATAATCTGATGTGCAGTACCTTAACAGACAATGTAGTTCAAACTGAGAAAACATTGCATAATATAAAAAAACAATATATGTTTTCATTCAGTTGCAAGGTCTGAATTCATGTTAACTAGTGGTGACACTTTTTTGCTAATTGTACTACCTAAAAATGTGATTATTCCTTATAGGATGCTTAATGACATCACTGAACAGAAGTCAGTAAGCACTCAGGCAGAAGTGCCCCACCCCCTCAGATCTTCAAGTGAGGAGAAAAAATAGTTCCATTCCTTCTGCTGGCACACCAACAAGATGGCAATGAACATGACATGCCCCCACCCCTCCCCTCCCTCCTACCACAGCCATTCAGGTCCCATTTCTGTGACCTGCCTCCTAACCTCCTTCCTCACACTATAGTAACAAAACAAGAAAAAAAATATTTTAAACTGCAGCAAACTGCTTACTACAAATGTTGCTACAATTTATACCATGCTTGCACACTACAGCACACAAGTTTTAGTTAAAAAATCTTTTTTTCTTTTAAACTGTAGGAAATTGCTTCCTACAAATGTAGCAAACATCTGTTACAGTTTATACACTGCCTACATGGGGAGGTACAGTTTAGACCACACACAGAGCACAACAGTGCTTTGACAACAAATGCAATATGGCTTTTAAAAGACATAATGCATTAAAGAGCAATTGGGATGATGGATGGCCAATCACACCCCCTAACACTTTGTACCTCAGGCATTTGTAACAGGTTTATTTTGTTATAGTTTTAGATTTTATAACTTTATTTTAGTATTGAATTAAATAGCTTTGGAATAATATTTTTGTTCTGAACTATATATAAATATATATTTTTGTTCTGAACTGGAATTTTATCATAACATTAGTGGTAAGATATTTAGTAATTTAGAGACCTGACTGGGTATCAAGAGAATGTGATATGTTTTAACCTTACAGTATGTTATAGTACTGGAAAAACACAAATGAAATACTAAACATTTTATATTTTATATATTACTTTATTATTTTTATATGCATATTTATACTCCTTGAGAGATAAGTATAAATATAAATATTTTCACTTTATGTATTATATACATACGTTTGGAACTTGCTTGCTGTTGTCAGCTGTGAAAGTAGCAATACTTGGTTAGTTTTTAACTTGACGGGTGCTTTAACTTAATGATTGTTTGTTAATTGATACTCTCAATGAATATATTAGTGACGTGAGAGTATAAAAATGTCAATGTAATTAACTTTTGTTAGTCTGAGGAAGTTGCTCAAACTTGGGCGACGAAAAGCGCTTCACGTGTATTTCATTAAATTTGAGATTTGTCTTCAGTGGTGCGTTGGATCGATTTTTTTGATTTCCTTAGATTGTTTTTTCATCACCGAGTTTGTCTGTTGTGTTTTATGGCATCCAACGGCCAAAGTGAAGACGAGGAAGTAATCCCTCCTTCTCAGAACACTGTGAGAAGAAAAAAACCTTCTAGCGATGATGACATGAACCTGACAGCCCTGATTTTGGCTCTGACTGAAAGGGTCGACAAGCTTTCATCCCGTCTCGATTCTCAACTTGGTGCAGCTGACCTTCCTAGTTCGCAAGTATCGGATAGCTGTAATCTACCGGATTCCATACCTCCGGGACAACGTACACCAGCTACATCAACTGGCGGTAATATTTCCAGTACTTTGAACTCTCTGCAAGCTAATTATGGAACACAACCTACGCTGGGTAACTTAAACACTTCTGTTTTAAGTGAACAGAATAATCAGTTGATAGTCGCTAATCATACTACTCCTGAACTCACCGTTGAACCTGGTTCACAGGGGCACTTGAGGTCTAATGGCGTTGGGGAGCTTATTGGAGCTCCCGTTTTCAAGGACTGGATTGAGAACACCAATTACCTTAAATTTAACAACTTTAATAACACGGAGCAACCGGCTCCCAACGCGGACACACAGGAGGTGAGTGAAAAAGAATTTACCAACAGCCTCAAACTTCTTGATATTAAACTGCTGAAAATTAAAAAACTTCAGCTTGAAGTTAACTACTTTCAGGAGTGTTGTAGACTGCGCATTGTGCCTAAAGGTTTAAGGCACCATGTTTATCCAACTGGACTGTTGCTTAACTCTTTATTTCATACTGAGTTAATGAATTTGTTCAACGAGCAGGGTTTTGCACTTATGGAATGTATGATAAAACACTATAGGCTTCAAATTTTAGAGCTTAGCAAAGAAGTTGAGACGCTTAACAGTTTCATTACGAATCATTTGGAATTCAACAGATACAGATTCGACTATGACAGAATTTTTTCTTCTATTGAACAACTTTTGAATAAATTAAAGTTCACTAAAAATAAAAAGCTTACTAGAGATAGACTTGCGTATGACCAAGGTAAAGCATACCCTAAACCACCAGGGGGTATCAATGTACCTAATGACATTACAGTGAATGAAGCTAGTACTTTAGAGACCTTTATTGACGAACAAGACACTAGTCTTGAACCCAATTCTAGGTCTTCGACGGACAGACCAAACAATAGAAATAATAACACTTGGGCTGGCCGTTTGAGAAACGGAAGACAATTTACATCTAACAGGGACTATCAGGATGACCTACCGACTACTTCATCTAACCAGGGTAACAACTACGACAGACAGAACTCAGGGGCTATCCCTAAGAGGCACTATGTTAATAATTATAACCAAAAAAATCAGCAGAACTTTTATCAACCACCTTCTCTGGCTGATGTTTTTTCTAGGGGACAATCTTTTGTACCTACTAAAAGTATGGACTTGGTACAGTGTATTAAGGATACTAAACTATTTGTTAGGAAATTAAATCTTAGCATTCTTTTAGAACATGCTCCATCAGTCAAACAACCATTTAAACTTGTGAGTGAATATAATCCTACATTACACCCTACACTGTCCACATTTGAAGATATTATGGAATTAGATCTGCGTAGTATTAGTAATAATGCACACTCTGGAATTTACAGGAAAAACAGGCAGAGAAGCAATATTAGTAAGGAAGAACAAATGTTACTATCTACTTTTAAAACACTAAATATTAGGGCTATTAAACCTGACAAAGGAGGGGGAATTACCTTATTTAACAATTTCGACTACATTGATAGAGTAGAGAACATTTTAGCTAACGAAACATACAAGGAAGTATCCTTAAACGAAGTAAACACAGCATATAGAATGATTAAAAGCTACTATAGTGACTTATTCATGGATGGTTACATTGATTTAGATAGTTATCATTATATTAGTATGAACTGGCCTAGGATCCCAATTATGTTTGCAACACCTAAAATTCATAAAAATATTTCTGACCCCCCATTTAGGCCACTCATAGATGGCCGAGACTCTATAACATATGCATCAGCTAAACTGGTAGATAGTATTTTAAAAAAATATTTAACTACTGAAGTTCAGATTTGCAAAGACTCTTGGTCATTTTTGAGAAATCTTAATGATATATCATACAATGAAGAATACAATTTTGTCACTGTAGATGTTATTGACTTATACTCATCGATTCCTCATTTAGAGGCTATAGAGTGGGTTAACCTATTTTTACATAAAAAAGGCGCTTCAACAAACGAAATATTTACAGTGACAACCTTGATTGACATCATTTTGACTAATAATTTCTTTACTTTTAATGACAAACTGTATTTGCAAAAATGTGGTGTTGCAATGGGGTCCCCAGTAGGGGGCAGTTTGGCAAACACTGTTATGGCATACTGGGAACACCAGTTCATATTTAACAATGACACTTGGTTTCCTTCCATTAAGTTTTACACTCGCTTCCTGGATGATATCTTTATTCTTTTTGAGGGCAATCAAAGAAAAGCAGATAAGCTATTAAACTTTCTTAACAACACTACAGACTTCTTGAGGTTCACTTCCAATTTTCAATTAGTTTCTATTGACTATTTGGATGTGAACCTATCAAAAGACACTGTTAACAATCAATATTTTTCTAAAATACATAGAAAGGAGACTTACATTTTTCAAGCCTCCATCCTATCACACAGAAAAAGTCTATAGTTAAGGGTCAATTGATACGAGCAGCTCGAATGACTACTTATAGTAATGACTTTGATTCTGAGTGTGACTTACTTACCAACTTTTTTAGTGAGAGAGGTTACCCGTTTGAATTTGTTGAAGAAATTGTGGAGGAAGTAAGGTTTAAAAGACTTAATGGTATCATTGCCCCCATTCTAAATCAGTCTTTGGATCAGGGAACACATGTTATAGCAGACGTTACAGCAGAAGTTAGCCAAACATGCCCCTTGGAAGAGAATGACGGCCTAGAGTTTAAAATCCAGCTTGGTAATGAGTTTAGAACTAGTTTCATTACAACTTTTAATACGGATAGTGACCTTATTAAAAAGTTGTTATTTAAAAACTGGTCAATAATCCAACAGGACAAGAGTATTTCTCAGAAACTATGTAACTTTCCTAGAGTTGTTTATAGAAGGGGTTACAATTTGAAAAACATTTGGAAAGTAACCCTACTAAAAGCTTTAGTAGAAGGAACGGAATGAAAATGTGTGAGAATTGTAGTATGTGTAAACACATGTATAGTGGAGAATGGATCACCATCAATAATAAGAAGTACGAAATCAGATATAAACTAAACTGTTGTTCTAAATTAATAGTATATGTAGCTTCATGCTCACTTTGTTCAGCTTTCTACATAGGGAAGACTGAAAGGCAGTTTAAAGAAAGAGTTTATGAGCATACATATGCTATACAGAACAACAAAATGGAAAATGCCCTATTTAAACACATATCTATGTGGTTCTACCTGACTTCACCGAAACACCACAACACCGACAACGCAATCACCAAAACCACATAACCGACAGTACAAAAACACGAAAATCCACATGCCCGACAACGAAATAACCGACGGTACACAAACACGAAACCTTATACACTTCACACACCACAATCAACGAACAAAACACATTCCCCATCCAAAAACCACATACACAACACAAGCACACCAAAATCCATGCAAACCCACACTAAACCTCACATACACAACTACCTACAACCCTGACCCAAACCCTAACCCTAAGGTCCGTCACTACCGCCTTACCTGACCCGCTCCTAACCCTAACTCACTTATCCCGCCCCTAACCCAAACACAATCACTCACTTACCTGACCTAACCCTAACTCACTTATCCCTAACCCAAACACATTCACTACCACACTTACCTGACCCGCTCCTAACCCTAACTCACTTAACCCACCCCTATCCACACTTACCTTACCCTAACGTCCGTCACTACCGCATACTTACACAGCCTTTTCCCATTTCGGCATCCTCAGCGCCGGTGCTTTCATCCGTCGGGTCGGTCTTCTGCACTGTCGATCTTCTGGGTCCCGGTCTTCTGCACTTCATCGATTTCGCTGTCGATGTTCCGGCGTGTCGGTGAAGTCAGGTAGAACCATCTATGTACCCAGGGCATAGTTTCACATTTTCAGCACTGGATCAAATTCAGACTAATATTAGAGGGGGGCCTTATAACTTATTGTTAGAAGAACGTGAACTTACTTGGCAATGGCGTACCAATGCCTTTTGCCATCCAGGTTTAAATGACCATTGCAATATAGGCTGCTTACTTAAACTTAGAAGTCTGAATCGTAGTTAAATGATTCAAGTATTTATACTTCTTGGAGCACAGTATACATGATTTTTTATGTTTAACATATGTGACACACTTTCACATACACTTTTCTACATATCACCCATTATAGGTTGTATATACTTCTTTATACTTAGGTTTTTACAGCTACTTGTATTTTAGGTTTACTTCTTTGTATAGTTCATCCCGAGCCCTTTGTAACAGGTTTATTTTGTTATAGTTTTAGATTTTATAACTTTATTTTAGTATTGAATTAAATAGCTTTGGAATAATATTTTTGTTCTGAACTATATATAAATATATATTTTTGTTCTGAACTGGAATTTTATCATAACATTAGTGGTAAGATATTTAGTAATTTAGAGACCTGACTGGGTAGCAAGAGAATGTGATATGTTTTAACCTTACAGTATGTTATAGTACTGGAAAAACACAAATGAAATACTAAACATTTTATATTTTATATATTACTTTATTATTTTTATATGCATATTTATACTCCTTGAGAGATAAGTATAAATATAAATATTTTCACTTTATGTATTATATACATACGTTTGGAACTTGCTTGCTGTTGTCAGCTGTGAAAGTAGCAATACTTGGTTAGTTTTTAACTTGACGGGTGCTTTAACTTAATGATTGTTTGTTAATTGATACTCTCAATGAATATATTAGTGACGTGAGAGTATAAAAATGTCAATGTAATTAACTTTTGTTAGTCTGAGGAAGTTGCTCAAACTTGGGCGACGAAAAGCGCTTCACGTGTATTTCATTAAATTTGAGATTTGTCTTCAGTGGTGCGTTGGATCGATTTTTTTGATTTCCACACACAGAGCACAACAGTGCTTTGACAACAAATGCAATATGGCTTTTAAAAGACATAATGCATTAAAGAGCAATTGGGATGATGGATGGCCAATCACACCCCCTAACACTTTGTACCTCAGGCATTTGCCAACCTCATCCCACCCTAGATACACTAAGGCATGACTTTTACAAACAATAATATGAGTAACTGTTCTAAAAAAAGTACTATAGATAAGTAGACACTAGGCTAGTTGCCCTTCAAGGTTATTTTAATCCTAGACAAGTTCCCTTTCAAATAGTGGAGGTATTTATTTTTATTTATATTTGTTTACAGTGGTAGTGCACTGATCTCAAGGGACCATGTGCAGGCAAAGTCTGGGTGAATAGAATCACATAAGAAATGGATATGCTAAAAACATATACATATTTATAGATGCAAGAATATCCTACAACATTTAGTTCAAGAAGCAGCTGAATGTCAAAACATGGATGGAAAATGGAATCATGGTTAGCAGAGTTTTTTAGATAAGATGTGGACATAATGAATGAGACGGCAAATGCTACAGGGATAACAGCATGTCATTATATAGAGAGGTATGATGACACTTGAAGAGGTGAGTGTGAATAGTTGCAGGAAAGGATACCATGGGGAGAAGACAGAGAAATGGTAAAGAGAGGCATACAAAGGGAAGACGAGTAGAAAGGTTAGGAAGCATGAGAGATGCAAAGAGAAGACAGAGGTAGGATGAATCAGAGGCAGTAAATGAGAGAATGACAAGATGAGATAAGGAGGGATGAAATGGGGATAAAGCAGTATGATAGAGCTGCAGGGTTCAGATAACGTGACCTTTCTGAGTATAACTGCACTTTGTTTTGGTGAAGAGGTGTTCTTTGAGTTGTTGCCTGAAGTCCAATATTTTTAGACATCTGTAATTGATAGAGGAAAGGAGTCCCATAATTTAGGTGCTAAGGTGGAGAATGTATGTTCAGAAGAATGAAGTTCACTTTTTGGAGTTAGTAGGGTGGGTTGAATTTGAGAGATACCTGTGAGATTACATATGCAGGGTTTTGGTGAAGGGTTTATGACTGAGAAGGGCTTTGTGAGTTAATGATTTCTATAGGAGGTTGGCTCTCAAATGTATTGGGATCTATTTGGCTTTGGCAAGTATTAGGCAGTGGTGCTCGTTAATGGTGGAGTTAGTAATGAATTGGCAAATTCTGCTGAAGATGGCTTGCAAGGTGGAGGCATTTTCTTTGATGCTACAACCATTATGGGTAGTCCATATTAATGTTGAGATAACATAATTCATTTGCCTATGACAGCTTTGGCTGGCTTGGACAGAGAAGGTGATAGATTGTTTGACCAGAATAGTAGTCTGTTGATCTTCTGCAAGTGTTTTGAGTGTGTAGTTGAAATTTAAGGGATTGGTCTAGCCAAAGGACAAGGTATTTGTATGATACTATAGTTCCTATGATGGTACTGTTAACATCTTTGATATTGAGGAAGCTGGGTGCATTGGCTATTTATTTATTTATTTATTTATTTATTTATTTATTTATTTATTTATTTATTTATGTCAAAACCATGGCCTCAAGCTAAATGCCAAAAAGTGCATAGTCACCCCCTTTGGAAAAAACAAAGTACCCACAAACTACCACATAGGTGGTAGCCCCCTAAATATGGAAGACATAATAAGGGATCTGGGGACCCAAGTAGATAGTAACCTCTCCTTTGATAATCACATTGCCAAAGTGTTTAGAAAATCCTTCTATGTGGCCCACCTAATCACAAAAGGGTTTGCATCCAGATCGAAAGATATCATTGGGCCCCTCTACGCATCACTCATCAGACCCATCATAGAGTACAATGCCCCATTTGGGATGTACCTTACAACCTGCAAAAACTGGAAAGACCACAGAAGTACCCCACCAAGAGGATCACTGGCCTCAAGCAGATGCCCTATGCATCTCGACTGAAGAAACTCCAGCTGTACTCAGTTGCATACCACCTACTCAGAGGTGATCTCTGCCTGACGTACAAGGCCATGTCCAACCCAGAATTGATGGACATGCTCCACCTAAAGAAAACCATATCCCCTCAAGCCACATGCTTCAGGGATCTAAACCTCATCACAACAATAAATAGGATGTGCTGGAGGGACAGATTCCTGTCCCAGAGACTTCCCATGCTCTGGAACAAGATTCCAATCTACATTAGACAGAGCTCCTTGCTAACCCTCTTCAAGAGAAACCTTGACATATGGATGGGAAACAGAAAGTTTACCCCAGGAATCACTTCAATGGCTCTGCTGGACAGAAGTACAGGGAACTAATCTAAGGGGGCAGTGAAAGCCAACACATTCCAGCTAGGCTTATAAATGCCTTCGGGCAGATAGCCTAGTACCTACCTATGAACCTATTTATTTATGAGTTGGTTTCAAATAGCACTTCTTTTGTCTACGAGGGATTGAGTATAAGATTCTGATCTATTAGCCATTGGTTGAGGGTTTGGAGGTCATCTTGAAGCTGAGTTTGAATAGTAGAGTGAGATTTGTATGACCTGTAGATGACCATGTCATCTGCGCAAAGAATTAGAGGTATCTGGGTGTGATTAAATGGGAGTTTGATGATAAATATAGAAATGTCTGATGAACAGTAACAGTAGACCATGCACAACACAGCATAGCCCACAGATATTATTGCATGCATCAATTACATCCATGTGTTTTTTACAAGAAAGGAACACTAACCTGAATCTCATGGTCCAAGCTCTGGACTAGACTCCTCCTTTTTACCTGCTCAGTTGTATGCCATGCACAAGTTGTCTGCATGGCGTCTCATACTACTGTTGCTGGCTGGTCATCATTACCCATATTTATAGTGGAACTGGGAGCTGCAATGACATCATGGGTCACCTCCCTACCAGATCAGTGCATTATCATGTGCAGAATGCAACATGCAGTAAACATTTTGCATGCAGTAGCTGGGTCACACTGAAGGCACCCCCAGAATCATCCAGGTGCATAAAATGACTCTTTAAGATGTCAAAGAGCCTCTCAATGACAACACAGGTCTGGGACAATGTTGTGGTGTAATCCTTTTCTGCAGCTCCACTTGGGTTTCTCACTGGTGTCATAAGCCATGGCTTTAGTGGTTATCCAGAATCACTTGAAAGAAAAAAGAGACAGAGAAAAGGGGGGCAAAGCAAAGAAAAAGTGGATTAGTTTTCAGCAGTACATTTTACCACGAATAACTACTTATATAAAATAGAAAAAGATATTTTTCCACTTACTAACAAGATAACCACTGGGCATCCTGCCATGCAGGAAGATGAGGTAGAGAGAGCTAGTCTCCCAGCTATGGGAATTATGCGAATAGCAAGGATGCTGGGTAGAGCCACTGGTGATGCAACTCCCTGCATCACACACTACCTGGAAACTGATATGATGGCAACCCTTCCTATAGCAATATTGCTCCTCTGTGGACTGGATAGGGCTCTGATTGTAACATGGGTGCAATCTATCACACCAAGTATCTCAGGGAAATGCACTGCCCCATAAAAGGCACATATAATCTGGGCCTGGTCCTGAGGTGACACCAGAAAATAGATGTATTGGCCTACATGTGCCAAGAGTACATCCAGGAACTGTTGAAGTATCCTGAATGTAGAAGCCTGTGAAATACTCAACATGTCCACAATATGTCTCTGGAAGGTCCCCATGGCAAGTATTGTGAGGGCTATACATGCCTTTGTATCCACAAAGGTTGGAAAGCCATCATCCCTTCAGTGGCCCTGGCCTGAACCTATCAAGTTATTCTCTGCCTACATCTCAGCCTTCTTGCCCTGCAAACACAGCTGTATGCAAGTGATTTGGCTTGGCCAAGGCAAGCAGCTCACACTGGGAAATAGCTAGGTTAGCATCAAGTGAAAGCATAATAATGGATAGCAAACTCGATAGAACAGATACAACTCCACCTTTTATAATGAATCTCTTGACAGTACTGAAATGTGCAAAACTTTGACTATGAATTACAAATAGGTGGGGGAAAACCTCATTATCATAAACCATTTTACATAATTTTTAATTTACATCCAATTCTGATTTCATTTGCTTACATTTATTCATGGCCATAGTACGTTAGCATAAGTGGCCTCCAGCAATCACAGCATCACTGAGGAAATGCACAGACAGTGCAGGTATTCTTTAGACATTCATGTAAAGTCTATGAATATCACCCACAAATACTGTAACATATTATACTGCGTACATACCCACAATTATATATTTTGCTAAACTCTCTCAAATTGTCATACCATGAAAAGTGTAAAACCTAGACATATATTGTTAGAATGCTTTTGTTAACCACACTTAAGCTTTCACGTGGTAGCAAGAACTTTCTCTTTGACTTTATAATTATTCAGATATTTACTATAATATAAATATATATATATATATATATTTTTTTAATTTTATAAGTAGCAATACGAGTAACACACTGAATATCTCTCAAGATGTATAACTTATCCTACAAATATCACTGACAGTTTTCTTCAATGACATGTAAGATTTCATCTAATATTTTTTTGAAGTATTACGTACATAATGGAAATATTGCTCATTTTCATAACTAATAGGTTCATAGGTTCATAGGTAGGTACTAGGCTATCTGCACGAGGGCATTTATAAGCCTAGCCAGAGTGTGTCGGCTTTCGCTGCCCCATTTATTAATTAACTGAGCCTCTGTCAAGCAGAGCCAATGAAGTGATCCCAGGGGTGTACTTTCTGTTACCCATTCACTCGTCAAGGCTTCTCTTGAAGAGTGTTAGTGAGGGGCTCTGCCTAATGTAGTTAGGAATTTTGTTCCAAAGCATGGGGAGTCTCTGTGACAGGAATCTATCCCTCCAGCATGTTCTATTTATTGTTGTGGTGAGGTTTAGCTCACTAGAGCACGTGGCTCGCAGTGACTTGGATTTCTTTAGGTTGAGCGTGTCCATCATTTCTGAGTTGGACATGGCTTTGTAAGTCAGGCAGAGATCACCTCTGAGTAAGCGATATGCCACTGAGTACAGCCGGAGTTTTTTCAGTCGGACTGCATAGGAAATATGTTTGAGGCCAGTAATCCTCTTGGTGAGGTGCTTTTGTGGTCTTTCAAGCTGTTGGAAGTGTCCTGTGAGGTGCATCCCAAATGGGGCATTGTACTCTATGATGGGTCTGATGAGTGACGAGTAGAGGGGCACTATAACCTCTTTATTTCTAGATGTGAACCCCTTAGTAATTAGATGGGCCGCATAGAAGGATTTCCTAACTACTTTGGCAATATGATTGTCAAAGGAGAGATTACTATTTACCTGGGTCCCCAGATCTCTTATTACCTCTTCTGTATTAAGGGGGCTGCCGCCTATGTGGTAATTCATGGGTGTTTTGTTTTTTCCAAACAGGATGACTATGCATTTTTTAGCATTTAGCTTGAGGCCATGACTTTGACACCAGGTGTCTGTCTCAGTAAGGCCATTTTGGAGGATGTCCGTGTCAGCCAGAGAGTCAATTATGGCTCCCAGTTTGCAGTCATCGGTGAACGTGGTTAGCATTAGTCCTCCTGTGTTTGCCTGTACTTCTGAGAAATATATGCTGAACAGTAGGGGTCCCAGAACTGAGCCTTGCGGGCACCACTTGTGACTGGTTTAGAGTCAGACCTGGAGCCCGCTATTCTTACCATGTGAATTCTGTCTGTAAGCCAGCTTGCCACCCATCTTGTGACATAGCGGTTTATGTTCAGACTGGTGAGTTTTTCTATAATACCCGAATGAGGAATGGCGTCGAACACCTTGGCGAGATCAAGGTAGGCTGTGTGAACCACCTTTCCCTCGTCTATAGCCTTGGTAACTGTCTCGAAGAAGTCAACCAGGTTTAGTAGGCATGATCTGCCCTTAACAAAGCCAAACTGGGTTGGGTCAAGTGTTGGGAGGTTCCCAATGTCTTTGTTAATGAGTTCCATGAGGATGCGCTCCATAGCCTTGCAGACCAGGCTAGTCAGGCTTATGGGGCAATAGTTACCAGGGTCAGTTGTGGCTCCTCCTTTGTGGAGCGGAATAACCATTGCTGTACACCATTCTATGGGCATGTAGCCTGTGGAGAGGCTGAGGTTGAACAGCGTGTTTAGGTGGGGGGGGTTAGTTTGTTCTGTAGTTCATGCAAGATGCAGCCTGGGACACCATCTGGCCCCACTGATGCTGTGGTTTTGGCTTTTAAAGGGGCTATTTTCACCTGTGCTTCTGTGATTTCTGGGACACTACACTTTTCCGGTATTGTTGTGGGCCCTTTAGAAGGTGAGAGGGAGGTGAAGTTTGCACTGAATCTATCTGCCAGTATGTTGGCAAGATCAGTAGGTTAAGTATATTTTGTGCTATTTTGCACTATCTCAGAGCATATCTGTGAGTTGCCACTTAGATTCTTGACATAGCTAAAGAAGGCTTTGTGGTTATCCTTCGAATCCTTGGCTATTTTTCTTTCGAAGTTAGCCTTGGATGATTTTATGAGGGACCTTAGTTTCTTACTGATACTGATCAGGGATGTCTTTCCTTCTTGGGATTTGCTTTTTTTCTGAACTAGTTTCCTCCTTTTGTTGTATAACCTGTTTATGGCAGGGGTCCACCAGACTGGTTTCCTTTTCTTAGGGGAGTGAGTCTTGGTTTTGCTAGGGATGGCATGATCCATGCATCCTTGTAGGTGCTCATAGAGTGCAATTGTAAAGGATTCTGCATCTTGGGCAGTGTTATCCTTTAACGTGGGGGCTGTGAAACTTACCACCTCTGCCTTAAGTAAGGTGAAGTTTGCTTAAGAAAAGTTTTTCACTGTGGTTTCCTTGGTTGGGGGAGGTGGTGGGGTGTGGACATCCAGGGTGATTAGTTTATGGTCTGATCTAACCAGTGACGGGTTGTACTCCGGTACAGAGCACCTGTCGCCCATGTTGTTGATGACCAGGTCCATTATGTTGTGGCCTCTGGTAGGGGAGTTTACCAGCTGATCCAGGGCATTTGAGTTGATAAATTCCAGGAAGCGCTGAGCCTGGGAGTTTGTACTCAAGTAGTTTTCCCAGTTAATGGTAGAGTAATTGAAATCTCCCAAGATCAGGGTGTTCGGTAGGACCTTCATGTTTTCCAGTGTCTCCAGAAAGGTGGAGTGGTGGTCCTGGGTTATGGAGGGTGATCTGTAGCAGGCCACAATTTGCATTGCAGATTTGCCCAATGTTAGTTGCACATGGATGATCTCAGAGGTATCATGCTGCGCCACTCACCTGGAGGTGTGGGTATCCTTGATGAATATGGATACACCCCCTTCTTTTATGTTTCGGTCCATGTTCTGTGGCCGAAATGTGTGGTATGAGTTGTAGCCCAGTAGTGCTGGAGTGCTCTCTGGAGCCTTGAACCAAGTTTCAGTTACTGCACAGATGTTGATGTTCTCTATACTTAGGAGTGCTTTGAGTGCATGCATTTTGAGATTTAAACTCCTGGCGTTGAGTAGCATAACCCTCAGTTTTTTACTTGGCTGTTTATGGAGGTGGGCTTGAATTTTGAGCCTTGCCTAAAAAAGGCACTATGGGAGCAGCAAGAGCCTTGGCCAGTATTCAAAAGCCAAGGGGTGACAGGTGCAAGCCATCTCTTGTGAAGCAACATGGCTTGTCGAACATGTCATCCCAGGCTGACAGACACTGGATCCCCTTTGAATGACACCAGAAGCTTAGCCAATTGTTGAAATTGATCATTTTTTCTTTGTGAGGGAAGGATGCTACTCAGGGTCAGGGTCATACCCACCTGGGCTACATGATCACAGAGCTCTTCCATGTCTCTTTCATGTAGTCCAGGGAGGTACAGCTCAGGTCGTTCACACCAACATGAACAATGACAGAGTCATATTTGTACTTGTTCTGGACCTGAGTGCTTGTGTTATGTGGCGGATTCTGGCTCCCGACAGGAAGCTAACAATAACCTTCTCCTTGTCCAGCCTAGTGAGTGGGGAGTCAGTGTGCCTGACTATTGAGTCACCTATTACTAGTGTGTTAGGTATGTTATTTCGCCTTAAGGGCTGTGATTGTGCGGCACATTGATTTTGTGTTTTATGTGTTGTCTGGTTTGTGACGGGAGTTGCAGGTTTTGTGGGTGTCTGCTGTTGAGCTCTCTGATGCTTTTGCAGGTTTTTATTTAGAGCCTTCGAGTATGATTTCATGTATTTATGTGTATTTTTTGCCAGTGCTGGTTTAGTAGGTCTATGTGAGGTGCAAGTGTTAACCTTCTCCTCATGACTGTCTGTTCCAGTCTTGGGTGGAAATACCTTAGCCTCCAGTTTGGCTGTATAATTGCATCTCTCACATATGTTAGTGTTTTGTGGTAGGAGGAGAGGGCTGTCTGTGTACATGAGGCAGTTGTAACATTGCCTCAGGATACCCAGATTCACCAGCTGGACTGGAGAATACACCTGAAGTTGCCCTTTAGTCATGCCTGAATAGTAGGGTGAGCTGCTTAGTCGCTTGGGCAGTCAAGTGTTGGGGTATATTAGTGCTTGCTATTAGGTCTGAGCAAGTGCTGGACTGTAGGATGCTTTTTGAGTGCTTAGGTTGTGAGTTAGACTAGTTTCAAGTGAAAAACTGAAGAGGAGACTTAGTGGAGCCGGGAATAATTTAACCCTAGCTCACCGGTGCTGCCTGGCGCACAAAACCATGCAACGCTTATTTTAAACTACTAACTTCTGGGCTGGAACCACTCCTCCAGGGACAGATACTTACTAATTAAAATAAAACATATACCTGAAAGTTGCTCCCTAGTTAGTCAAACCTTCACAAATTTTCAAGCTCTCCTTAAATGCAGGAATATTTTCTCCTCTCTTTAACCACAGAGTTATCATACCCCTCCCTAAAACCTCTACAGTTGTCATCCCACCAGATTAGGGGCAGATGGTTTACATACATTTGTGTGAACGACATTCTATTGGCTGCAGTGTGCCGAAAATCAGAATGTCAACAGCACAAACATTTGTGGGCCAGATAGCCGACTCCACTTACTGCATTTGCATAAATGTAAGTCGACTATCTGCACGGAGATCGAGGTACAGTGGGCAGTGGAAATTCATCCACATCCCCACTGTAGTGCGATCTCGGATTTAGAATATATAAGTAGGGCTATCACGTGTTGGTTTCGACAACAATGTCGAGTCAAATGCGTCGAGCATGTGGTTCGACATTGTCACCTGTAGTTTTTTTTACTTTCGGTATTACTATTCGTTTATTTGAATGGAAAATGTTTTTCCGTTCGAACAAACAATAGTAAACCGGGACAGATAGTATATCTTTGCCTTGTAGCAAATGCTAGTAAAGCTCATTTACAATTAGCTTTAAACTTTTTCAGAAGTTATTGTCTGATCTCGTACTCCCAGTCCATTTTTTGGAAAGGCTTCACTATACTTAGTTACACCTTCTCAGTTGCTAACACTATCTGTTTCAACATGGAAGAGTGTCTGCTTACAGGAGCTCTCTTTACAGGTTTGAAGACAGTTTTCTAAACATTCTCCCACCTTTTGTGTGTGAGAAAACTTCAAACCTTGGATTTTTGCAGTGTCTCTTTAAATTGAAGAAACTGCACAGACAACAGAACTTTTTCTATCTTTGCCAGCCATGTTGATTCTGATCCTGGTATTTTCTGTTCCGGTGTCCCTGCAGGGTCATATCTCTCTCTCTCTCGCTCTCTCTCCCTCCCTTTCTCCCTCTCTCTCTCTCCCTCTCTCCCTCTCTCCCTCACTCTCTCTCTCCCCCTCCCTCTTTCTCTCTCTCTCACTCTCTCTCTCTCTCCCTCTCTCCCTTTCTCTCTCTCTCTCCTTTTTTCTTTAGTCATCAATAATCACAGAGTTATTCTCTCACTCATGTTTTACTTCCACTTTATGCTGATGATCTTTTTGCTATTGAAGCAGGAGGATGTACATCACTTCAAGCAATCTGGAACTAGGTTAAGGTAAATGGTTTAGTTAATAACACCTCAAAGTCTGCATGTGTGCACTTTCATGCTACACAAAGCCTTAATTCTGTAGAATTCTTTCAGCTTTTATCATCACAAAGTACCAGTTCAACAAACACTTAGCCACACACATCTAGGCATTTGGTTAGATTTGCCACTTTCTTTTAAACACTCCATTGATAAGACTTGTGATAAAGTTCTAAGACAAAATTACTACAATATCTAACCTCCTCACCACCCAGTCTAGGCAAGCACTCATTAGCAGAGTTTTCCTTTCCAAACTTGAGTACCATATATTTGTCATTACCTTAAAATCAAGACAGACCACAGCCACCTTAGAAATTATTCTTAAAAAATGCAGAATCACATCTATATCCTATAATTTCATGAAAAAAACATTCTCCTTTTAAGAATTATGTTCAGGCTGATACATCAAGATTATTGTCCCTACTGGCATGGTAATAACTATCAGAAACTGTAACTTCTCCCTCAAACCCCAAGAAAATAATGGACTTTCTCTGGACAGAGAGAGAGAGAGATAGACTATGGCCAGAATTCAGAAACAGGCCTAGCTGGAAGCAGTAAGGCTGCAGCAAAATGGCCTTTTAACTGAAACATGGAAACCAGCAATTTGGAGACACATTAGTCACAATGAGGAAATACTTAATTATAAGCTAATTTGCATATCTCTGAATCACTCAGTGATTACCACAAGTGCTAACAAGCCTTTTTCTTCTGCTCTTGTAATACTCACTGCTGATAGGCAATCCATTGTGTTAGCATGAACACTGCCACATTCAATCCCCCCCATACACACACACACACACACACACACACACACACACACACACACACACACACACACACACACACACACACATCCAAACACATATGCAGACAGACACACTGCCAAATGTCTAACCATCCCTGAGTTAACATTATGTCCCTGATGTTGCCTCTTATGTTTTTTCATTGTCCCCTTGTAAATCAGAAACGATTACAGTCAGTCAATAATACCAGACATTAAACTTTCATTTCTGTTATTCAGAAAATGCATTTTGATGAGGCTTGTTGCTCTATTAACTAAGTGGATAAGAGTAATATTTAAAAAGACTCCCTGGTGTCATGTAGTGTTCCCCTGGCATTCTGTGGGAGTCTTGAGTAGGACCAGTTTAAGCCATGTACCATTACAGTCAGTCAGTCATCACTATCATCATCAATCTCCTTTTTCATATTTTTCTATACAGGGTAGAGGTGGTGTGTCAGTTGTTGTAGCTTTCATGAGTCAGTGCTACTCTCCTACCTTCTTCAATAGACATTTATGCCTGTTGCAGGTCTTTTCTCACACAATCCATCCACCTCTTTGTTGGACACCCTCATTTCCTCTTGCCTTCTTCCTGTCAGTCTCAAATCTTCTTCACCAGATTGTCTTCCACTTTTCTGCACATGTGCCTTCTTCTTCTTCTTTTGGCTTTTCCCAGTTAGGGGTCACCACAGCAGATCACCTGTCCGCTCATGATTAGCAGTGAAGTTTTTTATGGTGTCGAGTTGCCAGCCCGGCGCCCAACCTTCCACAGAAGGCACACACATGCACACACTCATGCCTAGGGCCAATTTAGAGTATCCAGTCCACCTACAGCATGTCTTTGAGATGTGGGAGGAAACCGGAGCACCCGGAGGAAACCCACGCGACCACAGGGAGGACATGCAGACTCCACACAGAAGGCACCCTAGCCGAGGATTGAACCGGAGAACCTCTTGCTGTGAGGCGGCAACGCTAACTGCTGCGTTACATGTGCCTGCACTACTTTAATCACTGTAATCTGTTCTCTTTGACTACCCTGCAATTGGAGCTATTTTAGCTTCTGCACTGATGTCTTTGTTTCTTCTTCTGTCCCATAGTGTACATCCTACCACCAGTCTCAGGCACTTTATCTCTGTCATCTCTAGCTTCCTCAACTGCATTGACTTTACTGCCCAGGTTTCTGAACCATGCGGTAGTACTGGTCTCACCACTGATTTGCACACCTTACTTTTCATCTTCTTTGGCATTCTTCTGTCATACACTACATCTGGCACTCTCTGCTAGTTGGCTGCATCTCCTTTGATTCTAGCTTTGACCTCCTCATTCAAACTTCTCTTCTTCTCAGCCACCCCTCCCACATACTTGAAGCTCTTCCCCTGTTCCACTATTTTCTATTCTACCTCATTTCTCAGCTTCTTCTCATTTCCCACATTTGCTGCCAATACAATTGTCTTATCTGCACTCAATTACATCTCACGAGCCTACAGTTTTGCATTTCAATTCCACTATATTTTGCTAAAGTTCTTCTTCAGTATCTGTCTACAATACCACATCTGCATACTGCAACTTTGTTGATCTGTCCCCTCCAACCTCTTTACTAATGTAGTCCATCACAAGTATGAATAGCAGTCAGTTCAGAGCTGAACCCTGGTGCACACTAACTCCCACTGGGAACCCCTCTGTGAGTCTGAACACTGTACGTGTGTCATTGTGTCCCTTTACATAGCCTACAGTAATTCTGCTAATGTTTATGGGACTATAAACCACTACAGAACTGTCCAAGTCAGCTTTCTCGGGACCTTGCCATATGCTTTCTCCAAGTCTAGAAATGCTAAGTTGGACTCTTTCCTCATCTCTAGTTTCTTCTCAACTATCTGTCTCACTGCAAGCATCAGGTCGGTTGTGTTACATCCTGATCTGAGTCCAAACAGTTCATGTCCCATCTTACTTTGTATTACTCTGTGTATTCATTTATCAAGCACCCTCTCCAGAACTTTCATGCAGTGGGATAGAAATCTGATACCTCTGTACTGCCCACAGTTATGGATGTCCACTTTGTTCTTGTATAATGTCATCAGTATGCTTATTCTCCAGTTATCTGGAATATGCCTTTCTCTCCACAGTACCCTCAGGAGCCATTTATCTTCTGTCTCACCAAGCATCTTGATCATATCTGGTATGACCTCATCGGAGCCTGCTGCTTTCACTGACTTCAGTTTCCTTAGTGCTGTTCTTACTTCTGCTAGGGAGGGCTCCTCTTCTTCTTTCATCGTAGGCTGTTTCTGGGGCAGTTCAGCTTCTGCGGGTTTTTCTTCATTCAGAAGCTGCTGGATATACTCCTTCCATCTATGTTTGTTGTCCTCTGGACTACTGAGCAGGCTGTTGCTGGCATCCTTAATAAAGAGTATCTAGCTATTCTTCTTTATCATAGGTTCATAGGTAGGTACTAGGCTATCTGCCTTAGGGCATTTATAAGCCTAGCCAGAGTGTGTCGGCTTTTGCCACCCCATTGATTAATTAACTGATCCTCTGTCAAGCAGAGCCAATGAAGTTATTTTCTGTTATCCATCCACTCGTCAAGGTTTCTCTTGAAGAGCGCTAGTGAGGGGCTCTGCCTGATGTAATTTGGAATTTTGTTCCAAAGCATGGGGAGTCTCTGTGACAGGAATCTATCCCTCCAGCATGTTCTATTTATTGTTGTGGCAAGGTTTAGCTCACTAGAGCACTTGGCTTGCAGTGACTTGAATTTCTTTAGGTGGAGCATGTCCATCAATTCTGAGTTGGACATGGCTTTGTAAATCAGGCAGAGATCACCTCTGAGTAAGCGATATGCCACTGAGTACAACCAGTGATTTTTCAGTCGGGCTGAATAGGACATATGTTTGAGACCAGTAATCCTCTTGGTGAGGTACTTTTGTGGTCTTTCCAGCTGTTGGAAGTGTCTTGTCAGGTACATCCCAAATGGGGCATTGTACTCTATGATGGGTCTAATGAGTGACGAGTAGAGGGGCACTATAACTTCTTTATTTCTAGATGCAAATCCTTTAGTAATTAGATGGGCTACATAAAAGGATTTCCTAACTACTTTGGCAATATGATTGCCAAAGGAGAGATTACTATCTACCTGGGTCCCCAGATCTCTTATTACCTCTTCTGTATTAAGGGGGCTGCCACCTATGTGGTAATTCGTGGGTGTTTTGTTTTTCCCAAACGGGATGACTATGCACTTTTTTGGCATTTAGCTTGAGGCCATGACTTTGACACCAGGTGTCCGTCTCAGTAAGGCCTTTTTGGAGGATGTCCGTGTCAGCCAGAGAGTCAATTATGGCTCCCAGTTTGCAGTCATCGGCAAACTTGGTTAGCCATAGTCCTCCTCTGTTTGCCTGTACTTCTGAGAAGTATATGCCAAACAGTAGGGGTCCCAGGACCGAGCCTTGCGGGACACCACTTCTGACTGGTTTAGAGTCGGACCTGGAGCCTGCTATTCTTACCGTGTGAGTTCTGTCTGTAAGCCACTTGGCAACCCATCTCGTGATGTAGGGGTTTATGTTCAGGCTGGCGAATTTTTCTGTAATACCCGAGTGGGGAATAGTGTTGAAAGCCTTGGAGAGGTCAAGGTAGGCTGTGTGAACCACCTTTCCCTCATCTATGGCCTTGGTGACTGTCTCGAAGAAGTCAACCAGGTTTAATAGGCATGATCTGCCCTTAACAAAGTCAAACTGAGTCAGGTCAAGTGTTTGGAGGTTCCCAATGTCTTTGTTAATGAGTTCCATGATGATGCACTCCATAGCCTTGCAGACCAGGCTAGTCAGGCTTATGGGGCGATAGTTACCAGAGTCAGTTGTGGCCCCTCCTTTGTGGAGAGGAATAACTGTTGCTGTGCACCATTCTATGGGCACATAGCCTGTGAAGAGGCTGAGGTTAAACAGCGTGTTTAGGTGGGGGGGTTAGTTCATTCTATAGTTCGTGCAAGACGCAGCCTGGGACACCATCTGGTCCCATTGACGCTGCGTTTTTTGGCTTTTGAAAGGGCTGTTTTCACCTGTGCATCTGTGATTTTTTGGACACTACACTTTTCTGATATTGTTGTGAGCCCTTCTGGAGGTGAGAGGGGGGTGAAGTTTGCACTGAATCTATCTGACAGGATTTTGGCAATATCAGTAGGTTCAGTATATTTTGTGCTATTTTGCACTAGTTCAGTACATATCTTCGAGTTGCCACTTAGATTCTTAACATAGCTAAATAAGGCTTTGTGGTTATCTTTTGAATCCTTGGCTATTTTCTTTCAAAGTTAGCCTTGGATGATTTCATGAGGGACCTCAGTTTCTTACTGATACTGATCAGGGATGTCTTTCCTTCTTGGGATTTGCTTTTTTTCTGAACTAGTTTCCTCCTTCAATTGTATAGCCTGCTTATTGCAGGGGTCCACCAAACTGGTTTCCTTCTCTTAGAGGAGTTAGTCTTGGTTTTGCTAGGGATGGCATGATCCATGCATCCTTGTAGGGTCTCATATAGTGCATTTGTAAAGGTTTCTGCATCATGGGCAGCATTATCCTTTAGCGTGAGGGCTGTGAAACTTACCACCTCTGTCTTAAGTAAGATGAAGTTTGCTTTAGAAAAGATTTTTACTGTGGTTTCCTTAGTTGGGGGTGGTGGTGGGGTGTGGACATCCAGAGTGATTAGTTTATGGTCTGATCTAACCAGTGACGGGTTAGCCTCCGGTGTGAAACACCTGTCGCCCATGTTGGTAATGACCAAGTCCAATATGTTTTCACCTCTGGTAGGGGAGTTTACCAGCTGATCCAGGGCATTTGAGTTGATGAATTCCAGGAAGCACTGGGCCTGGAAATCTGTACTCAAGTAGTTTTCCCAGTGAATGGTAGGATAATTGAAATTGCCCAATATCAGGGTGTTTGGTAGGACCTTCATGTTTTCCAGTGTCTCCAGAAAGGTGGAGTGGTGGTCCTGGGTCATGGAGGGTGATCTGTAGCAGGTCATAATTTGCATTTCAGATTTGCCCAATGTTAGTTGCACATGGATGATCTCAGAGGTATCATGCTGCGCCACGCCACTAACCTGGAGGTGTAGGTATCCTTGATGAATATGGATACACCCCCTCCTTTTGTGTTTCAGTCCGTGTTCTGTGGCCGAAACGTGTGGTCTTAGTTGTAGCCTGGTAGTGCTGGGGTGCTCTCTGGAGCCTTGAACCAGGTTTCAGTTACTGCACAGATTTTGACATTCTCCATACTGAGGAGTGCTTCGAGCACATGCATTTTGAGATTTAAACTCCTGGCGTTGAGTAGCACAACCCTCAGTTTTTTGTTAATTGTGCTGTTTACGGAGGTGGGTTTGACTTTTGAGCCTTGCCTAAAAAAGGCACTATGGGGGCAGCAAGAGCCTTGTCCAGTATTCGAAAGCCTAGGGTGACAGGTGCAAGCCGTCTCTTGCGAAGCAACATGGCTTGTCGAGCATGTCGTCCCAGGCTGACAGACACTGGATCCCCTTTGAATGACACCAGAAGCTTAGCCAATTGTTGAAATTGATCATTTTTTCTTTATACTGAGGTATGATTCTTGGTGAGGGCAGGATGCTACTCAGGGTCAGGGTCATACCAGCCTGGGTTACATGATCACAGAGCTCTTCCATGTCTCTTTTCATGTAGTCCAGGGAGGTACATCTCAGGTCATTCAAACCACATGAACAATGACAGAGTCATATTTGTACTTGTTCTGGAGTGACCAGAGTGCTTGTGTTATGTGGTGGATTCTGGCTCCCGACAGGCAGCTAACAGTAACCTTCTGCTTGTCCAACCTAGTGAGTGGGACGTCAGTGTGCCTGACTATAGAGTCACCAATTACTAGTGTGTTAGGTATGTTATTTCGCCTTAAGGGCTGTGATTGTGCGGCACGCTGATTTTGTGTTTTATGTGTTGTCTGGTTTGTGACGGGAAGTGCAGGTTGTTTGGGTGTCTGCTTTGGAGGTCTCTGATGCTTTTGCAGGTTTTTATTTAGAGCCTCCAAGTATGATTTTGTGTATTTATGTGTATTTTTTGCCAGTGCTGTTTTAGTAGGTCTGTGTACAGTTGGAGTTGCGGTGCAAGTGTTAACCTTCTCCTCTTGACTGTCTGTTCCAGTCTTGGGTGGAGACAGCTCAGCTTCCAATTTGGCTGTATAATTGCATCTCTCGCATATGTTAGTGTTTTGTGGTAGGAGGAGAGGGTTGTCTGTGTACATGAGGCAGTTGTAACATTGCCTCAGGATACCCAGATTCACCAGCTGGACTGGAGAGTGAACCTGAAGTTGCCCTTTGGTCATGCCTGAATAGTAGGGTGAACTGCTTAGTCGCTTGGTTGGTGAGGGGTGAATAAAGAGCCTTGCCCTGCTGGGCAATCAGTGTCAGGGTATATTAGTGCTTGCTATTAGGTCTGGGCAAGTGCTGGGCTGTAAGATGCTTTTTGAGTTCTTAGGTTGAGTGTTAGACTAGTTTCAATGGAAAAACTGAAGAGGAGACTTAGTGGAGCCGGGAATAAGGGAAAAATTGAAGAGGAGACTTAGTGGATCCGGGAATAATTTAACCGTAGCTAACTGACACTGCTAACTGGTGTGTAAAACCATGCAAACGTGGTTTTTATACTAGGGAAATGAAAGAGATATAAATTAGCCCAAAATGGCCAATAAACTACTAACTTCTGGGCTGGAACCACTCCTCCAGGGACAGATAGGTTACTCAAAGCTCCCCTCTCTCACAGGTGAACAGAGAAACTTCCTCCTATCCAAGTAAGGTATGGGCAACTCAGAAACTAGTATCATAGCCATGAATGCAGCACTAGCCTGAAAACTGGACTATACTAGTTTAGAAAGGTGGGAAACAAGGATTTGTTTTTCGTTTTTTTTTTTTTTGTTTGTTTTTTGAAAAGATAAGGCAAAAACAGTAAAAAAATGCACTTAAAATAGCTTTAAACTACTACAGACGATCAGAAAAGGCTATCACATTTTAGTATGTAGCCTACAACAGTTAAACAAATTATTTAAACAAAAAACAACTTTTTAAAAGTGCAGGCAGTCAAATAAGTACAATATGTCTTTGCCTTGAAATCTGATACAGTTTCTTTGTGTCATCTACCAAGTCACTTTCCAGAAGCTGGCAGAGTGCCTCTGATGCCTTGTTCTTTGCTACTGCAACTCCTCTTAGCCCCTTTGTTAGCTAGTCAGTATTCTTTCTTAGCCATGTCCATCTTTTCTGTTTCCCATTTCTTCCTGCACTCCTTTCTTTTGATGACCTCCTAGACTTCTGCATTCCACCCCCAGCTTTCCTTATGTGCTTTGCTTCCATTCTGGCTTGGCTGCATATCTGTTCTGTAGTCAGTACACATACATTTTTGAGGCACTGCCATTCCTCTTCCACTTCACCTTTTCATTCTTCTTTGTGAGGTGCTTGAGTCCTGAGTAAAGCCTTGTACTATTGTGTTATCTCTATAGTGAACTTCCAGGTCTTCAACCTAATCTCTGCTGTCCTTAGAGCCTTCTCTGTCTACTGCTTGCAGCTAATTGTAGCCAGCAGTGGTATATGCTGTGGGCAGATTGTTTCACTGGGGATGACTTTGTAATCACTGATTCAATCCCAGTGCCCCTTCTTTACTACAAAGAAGTCTACCTACCTAAGTTGCATGTTGGCCACTATTGTATGTGATCTGTCTTGCTGAACCATGTGATAGCTACAATCAAACCATTTCCCTGAGAGAAATCTAGAATGGCTGAATTATGACCAACACATGGTTCCTTCATTATTCCTGTTGCTCTACTTAAGTGGACTCAGGCAATCCTCATATCCTGTTCTGTCTGTCCCAATATGTGCATTCAGGTACCCATTATCAACACCAATTCATGTTGTCCTATTGTATATAGTAGGTCCTGCAACTGCTATCTAAATTCACTAATTTCCTCATTATCAGAACCCTGCTATGAATAATAAGCTGAGATTATAAACAGTGCCCTATCCCTACACTAATTCTGATGATATCCCTCACTGTCTTCTGAAGCATCTCCCTTACAATTCCCACCTTTTCTAGTCTGTCTTCCTTCTGAGTAGTAGACTCTGGATCCCAAGCCAAGTGTCTTTCCTGCACTTCCCTTGCATCTTTTCTCCTGGAATCAGTGGATGTACAGCTTTCTCCTTACCATCATGTCATCCACTTCCAAACTGCATTCTGTCAGTGAACCCACACTGAGTATAGCAATCCTTAGTTCATGCTTGCCTGATTGACTGGTCACTCAGCTTGGGCAACTGGACCGAGTGCTGTGGGGCCTCATGTTAGGCACACTCTAGCCAATATGGGCACATACACCCCTCTCACCGTTGGCATGGGTCCCTGGAGTAGGTCAGAGTAGGCCGGGTCCTCAACCCATTTATCACCCGCAAATTCCCAGGCCCATTTCTGGTGACATTAGTCACCATAAACGAATCACCTAGAACCCATTTTTACACCATCAAGTGGCTAATCCTGACATGGTGCACAGTCTGTGATCTGTGTACTCCTATCTAGAGGAAACTGCACAGCTGATGCCCAAAGCAGTTGGTCTATGTGACACCCCACCACTGGCCCAGTAATCAGGGAGCCTCAATCCTCACCACTAGCACCAGTGAGGGACTTAAATTGGGAGGATGACAAGAACACACACAGTATTTCCAGATGCAGCTCTCTGCATCAAATGCAATTTCCCTTAAGAGCGCACAGAGACCACAGTCAGTCTGGAGGTGGTTTCTCTTTGAGACTTGATTTATACACACACACACACACACACACACACACACACACACACACACACACACACACACACACACACACACACACTCACACCTGGGAAAGGCTGTCATGGGTTTAGTAGCTATGCCCCCTTCTGCCCAGACTATTAGGTAATTATCAGTGCCACCAGCCATGTCCTTATCAACTACTTTAAGGCCCTTAACAAAGGGTATCCAATCTTATTGTGTAATGTTACTATCAATACAAAAGGTAATTTGACCAAGAGCAAGGCTATTAGAAGTGGCCCACACAGTGTCACCAAATAAATATGCAAGTACTCTCAGAACTTAAATATATCTCATAAATATCAGCCACAATGAAAGGTTTAAATATGTTTAATAATAAATAATAAAAAAACAAGGAAATACTCAGTAAATAATCAGTTACATCAGAGCTCAAAATCACAGGAAATATTTAAAACAACATTGCACTTCAGTCTCAGATAAATAAAGAAAACATCTAAGCTATACTTCACTATATTCCTGACTGAATCTAAGAGAATTACTATACCCTAGTTAACTTACTTGCAGAGCAAGCAAGCAGATGTGGTGAGTAGGTCTTCCAGCTGGGTCTATATTACGTTATCAAATTGTCACAATATCGAAAACGTAATAGTCGATCCTGAAATATCGAAGTGCAAGTTTGTCAAAGTTTGAAAATGTCGAAATTCTGCTTGTCGAAGTATAATAGTTGGCCTAGTGGAATTAAATGACGCACGACACATATACGAATTGGCGTCACAGTCATTAAAGTACGTCTTTGTAATTAAATATTTATTAGGGTTAGGGTTAGCAATTAGGGTTAGTTCTACTCTTGATTTTATATCTGTCATAGCTATGCCATTGAAAGTGTAGCGGCCTACAAATGTACAGACTTGCGGTATTTCATTTGAACAAATTGTTTGTTTTCCCTTTGATTCTATTTACCATTATATGACAGAATTCAGAATGAGTGCGATTAGATAGTAAACCAGAGGATTCCTATAATGTAGTTTGGTTTTATACTGAGGGAACAGTTTCAGAGAGTGCATTCAGATAATGTAGTTTTGTTTTGTACTGAGGGAACAGTTGCAGAGTGCAATACTTTTATTTTTCTCTATGTTATAGTAGTGTCAAATCAGACACGCTCGTGGTGTAAATAATTGACTGATGACCGAATGATTGTCACATTCCTTTTCCTAACACTATTACATTTGGAAACAGACCTTTGTGTTGTTCACAGTATATGGGGCGTTCTCTTTTCTTACGTTTTATGAATAATTAATCAGACACAGGCTCAGGTTGTGAAGCGGGCCAAGTATAACTTTTCAATATTATGAGTTTCGTTCTTTTTAGCGTTCGACGTAGTTGCACTTTGATATTTCAGAGTCAGCTATTATGTTTTCGATATTGTGACAATTCAATAACGTAATATAGAACCTTCCAGCTGATGCTGTCTGGTCAAAGATAAAATCCAAAACACAGTCTCTTTCTCTCTCTCAGAGAATTCATAGGTTCATAGGTTCATAGGTTCATAGGTTCATACTAGGCTATCTGCCCTAGGGCATTTATAAGCCTAGCCAGAATGTGTTTGGCTTTCGCCACCCATTTTAAATTTATTTTGCTATGCCCTTTCTCATGGTTAGTATACTGTGCCTCTATCTAACAGTGACACAGAAGTGATACCCGGGGTAAACCTACGATCTCCCATCCACTCATCAAGATTCCTCTTGAAGAGAGTCAATGAGGGACTCTGCCTAACCTGGACTGGGATTTTATTCCAGAGTGAAGGGAGCCTCTGGGTTATAATATCCCAAATATTACTGCTGGGATACTTGCTGAATGGCATCATTTCTTGTCATCTGACTTCAGTTCCTAGGCTCAAAAACAACCATTGATGCAGCTGGTAGCATTTAGCATCTACCTATGAAAATACATAGACCTCAGATCTTTTGGCAAATGTTGGAAGTTGTAAAATAATTTACATTCCTCCACATTTAAAGACAATACAAATACTTCTCTAGTGCAGACATTATGTCTCCTATTGGACTGAAACTGAAAGATAACATCTTTTTTTATGGCCCAGCCATAAAGTAATTTAATTTCAACTATTTTTCTGAAGTTTTGAAAGTTAATTCTCCTGTGTTTCAATTTCCCCTATTACAATATATATACATTTAAATAGTTGCAATAGTGTATATACATTTCTGCTCAGTACTTTACAAAATATCTCTTCAGCACACGTCTGTACAATATGAATGCAGTTCTACTACATCTGTAACACAAACATATGAATCATGTTGATATTCACAAATGGCATATAATTATTTGCAAAATTCCAGATAGCTGGGCTGGCAGTATCTCCTTTTGTTATACTTCTATATAAATCATGTTAATATTCACAAATGACATACAATCATTTACAAAATTCCAGATAGCTGGGCTGGCAGTATCTCCTTTTGTTACACTTCGTTATAAATCATGTTAATATTCACAAATGACATACAATCATTTACAAAATTTCATATAGCTGGGCTGGCAGTATCTTTTTTTGTTATACTTCTATATAAATCATGTTAATATTCACAAATGACATACAATCATTTACAAAATTCCAGATAGCTGGGCTGGCAGTATCTCCTTTTGTTACACTTTGTTATAAATCATGTTAATATTCACAAATGACATACAATCATTTACAAAATTTCAGCTAGCTGGGCTGGCAGTATCTCCTTTCTTGACAGTCTATACAACTCTTTTGCCTATATGGGGGCATGTAGCATCTGTGATGCTGCTGCCCGTAACTAATTTCTTGGGTGAGTCTGAGGTGCGTATATTCAGCTTGTTTTTGGGAGGTGGGAACAACCCCACAGAAACACAAGGATAACATGCAAACTCAATACAGGGACTGGTGGGAGGTCAGGATCGAAACTTGTACTTCGCACATGGGAGGTAAAGACCTTAACCATTATGGCAACTGGTCTCTCTATAATACCAGAAATTAGGCTTTCATACTGCTTTGTGTCAGTATTATGTATGTGCTGCAAAATCTGAGTTCTATTAACTTTTTAAGGGGATTTGAGGTACTAAGGAGTATCCCTCCAGTCTAAGGGTTTTCCCATACAGCTATCTTACTGCAAAATCTTTTGATGTGACTTAGGGTAATGTTTAAATGTTTTTGGCATCTATCTGCCACCCGAGTATTACAGAATTTTCTCAGTAGTCTAGGGGAGTTTAAAAGTATGGCAGCCATCCCCCCCCCCCCCACACACACACACATATACATATATCTACCCTTCCTATCCTATAACTAAACCCCCAAATGCAACCACCAATGTAGACACAGAAAGAAGCATGCACACACACAAACACACATGCACACCACACACACACACACACACACACACACACACACACACACACACACACACACACACACACACACACACACACACACACACACGCAGATACACTTACCTTACACCACTCATAACTCTGCATAGATACATATCACTCGTACCTCTGCATATACACAAATAGCAACCATGCACATGCATGCATACACATGCACACCTACCCCATAACTACCTATCTGCTAAACTTCCCTGTACTTACCTGTAACACAGTCTTTCGATTGAGCATAATGGGTGACCACAAATGTTTGGATAAGTTAACTGACACAACTGGTGGTGTTTATTTATGTAGCCAAGAGGTTCTATGAATCACTCAGCAGCTGTGTAAAATACTTATTGCAGACATTTCTGGAGGAGAACACATGGATAATTATCATATGCTGCTCCCCCAGACTGCCTCATTTACATTGCAGTAGGCCAGAGAGACAACTCACAGCAGTGTTACATCTCTTCTAGATAAAGCACTGGGCAGGGTTGTGTCAGAACTGGAAATGGCAATCTCTAATGGTAAAAACAGCTTGACCACTGGTGGCAATATTTCTGAATCCTAACCTATGTGTTGGTTCTAGAAGAAAAGAGCTTTTCTAAAGTTGACCTCACAAACTGGAATCTTCTATCTCCTCAAATTCAAAATGAAATTAATTACCCCAGGTCCACTTTGCTATTTCACCCTGCAGGCACTTAATGACTGCTATTGCTTTAGGGGCACAGGCTGATAATAATTACCGTTTTCATTTACTCTAATCACATCCATCCATTTTATAACTTAAAGCTGAAAAATATCACTGCATTGCTTTGAAATACTATTCTGACTTTACTTCAGCAACTAAACCTGCTCTCACAATGCATGTGTATATATGTTACTTGTCTGCTTCACACTGTACATCATTGCTAAAGTTCTTTCCATTTAATTGTAAATTCATGGTTGCATCTGTGTAACTAATTATAAACATTGATCATATAACATTGCATTGCTGTTTCTCACTATGTTGTGCCTGAAAAAGGAACTTTAGACCAGCCCATCTGCCCCATTAACAAATATGTAAAACAAAATAAAGATATTGCAGAAAGAAGAGCAGCAAGAAAAGAAATCAGGAAAGCAAAGACCCTTTTTTTTCTTTTGGCTGCTCCCATTAGGGGTCGCCACAGCGCATCATCTGTTTCCATTTCTTCCTGTCCTCTGCATCTTGCTTTGTCACACCAACACCTGCATGTCCTCTCTCACCACATCCATAAACCTTATCTTAGGCCTCCCTCTTTTCCTCTTACCTGGCAGCTCCAACCTTAGTATCCTTTTCCCAATATACCCAGCATACTTCCTCATCAGCATATGTCCAAACCAACGCAATCTCGCCTCTCTGGCTTTGTCTCCAAACCGTCCAACCTGGGCTGACCCTCTAATATACTTATTCCTAATCCTGTCTACCCTAGTCACACCCAGTGCAAATCTTAACATCTTTAACTCTGCTACATCCAGCTCTGACTCCTGCCCTTTTTGTCAATGCCACTGTCTCCAACCCATATAACATAGCTGGTCTCATTACTCTCTTGTAGACCTTCCCTTCCACTCTTACTGGTACTCGTCTGTCACAAATCACTCCTGACACTCTTCTTCACCCACTTCACCATGCCTGTACTCTCTTCTTCACCTCACTTCCACACTCGCCATTACTCTGAACTGTTGATCCCAAGTATTTAAACTCATCCACCTTCGCCAACTGCATCTTCACCATTCCACTATCCTTCGTTTCATTCAAACACACATATTCTGTCTTAGTCCTGCTGACCTTCATTCATCTCCTCTCTAGAGCATATCTCCACCTATCCAGGGTATCCTCAACCTGTTCTCTACTCTCACTACATATCACAATGTCATCTGCAAACATCATAGTCCACGGGGACTCCTGTCTGATCTCGTCTGTCAACCTGTCCATCACCACTGCATATAAGAAATGGCTCAGAGCTGATCCTTGATGTAATCCCACCTTCACCTTAAACACATCTATCACTCCCACTGCAGATCTCACCACTGTCACACTACCCTTGTACATATCCTGCACCACTCTTACATACTTCTCTGTCACTCCCAACTTCCTCATACAATACCACAACTCCTCTCTAGGCACCCTGTCATATGCTATCTCTGAGTCCACAAAGACAAAAGGCAACTCCTTCTGACCTTCTCTGTACTTCTCCATCAACACCCTTAGAGCAAACATTGCATCTGGAAAGCAAAGACCCACAGCTAAGAAATGCAGCCTATTCAGTCAGAAAAGGAGATAAGACAGAGTAAACAGAAAATGGAGGAACAGTGAAACATGGAAATGGGCAAAAAGGATATTGATAAAAACAAGGCTGGCAAATTAATACTTTTCAGTATTTGAAAGAAGAAGAAGGTATGGAAAGAGTGATGCACTAGTTTAAGTGTTGCCATTTTTGTATTACATAACATGATGGTACTACACAAAAATGTTTGTCTGCAGTGCTTTGGATGAAAGCTGAAACCAAAGAAAAGACAAAAACAGGGCAACCAGAAGAGTCAGAGAGCATGTCTTGGATGTTTCCCTCCTGAAAGTGAGATAGAATTGTGGGTGTTAGGCCCGCCAAATGATTTTTGAAGATAGGACATGCTGATATTGTTATAATTATTATGCTAATGCATTTAAGTGAAGTGCTTAACTTGTTTCCCTATACCTCATGGAGTCACAAGTAGATGAGCTATTATTGTGGTTGAATTCAGCTCTGTAGTGTTGAATTCCCTGACACTTTTTAGTTTGTCTTTTCGGCTTTTCCTAGTTAGGGGTCACCACAGCAGGACTCCGGTCTGATAGTGATTGGCAGTAGATTTTTTTATGGTGCCAAGTTGCCAGCCCAATGCCCAACCTTCAGCAAAGGCACACCCATTCACACATGTCTTTTGGAGGCCACTCAACTGCAGGAAGGACATGCAGACTCCACACAGAAGGCACTCCAGCCGAAAATTGAACAGGAGAACCTCTTGCTGTGAGGCAACAATGCTACCGCTGTACCACCTCAGCTTAAACATTATTGTAAGTGTCTGCAATGATTCCTTTGCTTTGCAAGGATTCTTTTTACATTGTATCTGTGACACTATTGTGTTGGTATATATAAATTTGGGGGCAGTGTAGGGGGTGGACAGAAGCTTGCTCCAGGGAAAAAAAAAAAAAATATATATATATATATATATATATATATATATATATATTTTTTTTTTCTTTAGGTTGAGTCTTCATCCATTTGGAACTCATGAATACTTAAACGAAGAGTTCAAGTAGTTTCTGAAACAGGTGGATTAAACTGAAATATAACTAATCTGGTGAATACAATAGACAGAAACTAGTATGTATATGAAAATAAAGTACATTACCTGGAACATTTTCCATTTTCATGTCATGAATGCCTTTCTAGAAGTATAACGCTGTCTGTAAGGCTACTGATTTTCAAATTTTCTAGGAAAATTCAGTAAAATCCTTGAAGTACCTTTATTCTAGTAAAGAAAATTACACAAAGAAATGAGTTTGAATAGTGTCTGCCATTTTGAACCAGTTCTCTGCCCCTCTCTCTTTCCACTATTTACACTTAATTTTCTTCCCCTGCCCCTGTACTGCTCCTGCCCAACAGTTTGTCTGCTAATTACTCCCCAGCTCCTCATCTCCCACCATACCACCTCTACCCTTTGATTCCACTTGCCTGACTCTGTATGTTTCTCAGTCACAAATGCATTTCATTTGTTATGTATACAATTAAGTTGAAATGCATTGACTTTTCTGTTTACTGCTACATGTAGTTCTCTACTTGTTAGTGCCTATTTTATTATGTTGATTTGTTCAAATCTTTTGTTTTCTTTTTGCTTTTTTCTCTGTGAATGCTTTTTGGGCCCTGGTCATACCAAAAAAATGTGCTTACTTGGTTAACAAATGCATAAATAAATACAATAAATAAAGTTTGCATACTCAGAAAAAAAATGTGTTTTTATCTTCTGCATATTGATTACACTACAGCCAGTTTGTCTTATTCTGTGTTCTTTAATTTTGGCATTCAGTTTTATTTTTGGCCACCTTAAAATAGGTGTATTCACCACAATGACCATAAATTAAACTTAATAATTAATGGTAAACTCTGGAATTGCAAGCCAAGAAAACATTATTGTATTATCACCAATAAATATACTGCAAATCAGTGGTGTTTGTTATACATTGCTACACAGCTGCATGTTAACATTGCTCTATGTCAGAGGTCTGCAACCTGTGACTCTGGAGCCACATGTGGCTCTTCCACCCCTCTGCAGTGGCTCCCTGTAGCTTTGAAAAATAATGGCCGCATGACATACACAGACACACACACACACACACACACACACACACACACACACACACACACACACACACACACACACACTAAGAGCGATCAAGTGACAGATTTTAAATATTGCTCATAAACTTAGAAACTTGCTAGAATAACATTGTTTCTGTTACCATGCATTGCACACACAGCAGCAGCATCTCCTGAAAGGTTTCTGTACCTCTCATACCTCTCAAACTCTTACCACAAGAAGTCTGGACAGAGCCCAAATAAAGGGAAACAAAGGAACAAAAATAGGGATGGATTTTAAACATTGCTCTTATAAACTTAGAAACTTGCTCGAATAACATGCATTTTCCACACACACACACACACACACACACACACACACACACACACACACACACACATCTCTCAACTGTACAGATTTTTGCAGAATGTCCTGATTTTTGCCTCATATTTTTGGTCTGTTTCTCATAAAATTGTGGTTTTCTGTCAAATCCTTGGCAAATCATTGAGGGCTGAAGTCAGAAAATATAGAAAGACATTTGAGTTTCAGATTTCATACACTTCAAAAAATTCATGCTAATATTATTCTATCAACTTTCTAAATTTGTAAGAACAATATTTAAAAAGTGTCCCTATTTTTGGGCCTTTGTTCCCCCATTATTTATGGCTTTGTCCAGATTCCTTGCTGTAAGAGGCTGAGTGGTAGTTACACACACATGCGTGAGCACACACACACACACACACACACACACACACACACGTGCGCGCACACATACACACTGAGAGCGATCGAGTGATTCCAATAAAAATCCCAACAAAGGAACAAAAACAGGGATGGATTTTAAATATTACTCTTATAAAGTTATATTGTATAATAACTATATATAAAACTTTATATGCTGTGTTATCTTCATTTTAGGGGTCAAATAGGTTTTGTGGCTCCAGCTGAATTTTATTGGATGGGAGAGGGGCCAAAAATGGCTCTTTTGATAGTGAAGGTTGCAGACCCCTGCTCTATGTAGTGAACAAGAAACTGCTGTTATAGTTACTGTTAGTTTGTGACAACACATATTAAGGCATGGCCTCCAATCAAGGCTCAGTGAATTGTCTAGAAGAGGCAGTAAAGGCATACTAGCTACAAATGTAAATGCACTGAAGGTGAAGGGCATGTAAATGTATAAGCACATGAAAGAGCTGATGGAAGAAATCCAATATACTATGAAGTCCACATGTTTTTTGCTGGCAACTCCCTCTCCTTCTACCCATCTTTCATTCATCCAAAGCTCCCATGAATCCTTGTGGTGCCATATTGACTGCCATTTACTCTAGTATGTCAGTAATGGGTCCACCACCTGCTTTGTAAACAAGTGTCATTGCTTTCCAGATATCACATGCACCTTCCCTTTCTGCTTTTGTTCTTCTGTCTTAACTCTACCATCAACTATCTAATCATTCACTTTATGAACAATGAGCCCAATGCATGTGCACCTTCCCCCTTTGTTTCTCCAAAGTATGCTTAGTAACTGCCTTTAGCTTTTATTTGGATTTAACTTGTCCCACCTCAATGTTACTGACCTTCTCTACACAGTCTCTATCAGCTAGATGCCATTTTCTCTGCATTGCTTCTAGAAAGTTTGTAGCAGTCTTAGTTGGCATTTTAAAGTGCCTTATGCAGTGAAAGAGTGGCATTTGCATTCTTACAGTTCACCCCACCATAAAGTCCATCTTTTTTTGTTTTACCACAATGTACTTATTTTGTGTTACATGATTATGTTTAAATTATGAAGATCACACCCACAATGCTGGTTCAGTCTTCTAAAAGACCACTTCCATTTGTATATATTTTAGTCGTTAACCACCCTAAATTTAAAGTAATGCATATCTTTGTACTTCTTTATATGAAATCTTTAATTCCTGCTGTTATTTCCACCATAGTATCTTTACCAGGACCTGCTGAAGGACTGTCAACGCTTGACTACTCTTCTTGCCTGAGTACCGCACCAGTGTTACATGTGTCATCAGATCACCAAACCCTGTTGTCTGCTCAGTTTTTGTGCATTTAAATAGGTTAATTACAACAGATCACAATCCCAAATTCTGCAGTGCCCTACAGATTACTGGCATTTTACTATATAAACTCTCAAAAACTGAACTCTGTTTTCTAGTTTCCAACCAAACCCTATCGATTTTCCTATCTGTCTTGGATGCCAGGTAAAAATGAGAGACACACATAATCAATTCTGTCAAGTGCAATCACAAATTTGATATTGATATGATGAGTATTTAAAAATGTGTGTGTGTGTGTGTGTGTGTGTGTGTGTGTGTGTGTGTGTGTGTGTGTGTGTGTGTGTGTGTGTGTGTGTATTCACTGAAAGCTCATTTGATTGAAAGCTCATTTGGTCAAATTCCATTTGGTCAAAAATGGAATATAGACCCTGCCCCACTGCAGTGTGACCCTGGAGTGAGAATATAAAGTTAGAGGGGCTGTAGGGGGCACAGCCTCCCCATATTTTGCAACTACTTTTTACTGATGTTATATGTTTCAATGTATTTGTAATGGATACATAAGTATATGATAGTGAATACACTGCAATTATGTGAGGGACTTTGCCCCCCACAAACCCCAAATGTGAGGGGCTGTGACCCCCACCCCCCCAACTTTATATTCTCACTCCAGGGTCACACTGCAGTGGAGCAGGGGCTATATTCCATTTTTGACCAAATGGAATTTGACCAAATGGGTTTTCAGTGAAATGTATTTTCTGTGAAGTGGGCTGCCTGAAATCATTTTCGACCAAATGTAATTCGACCAAAGCAGTAGACCCATATATGTGTATATATATATATATATATATATATATATATAGATATAGATAGATAGAGGGAGCGAGAGCAGGGATATGGGGGCCATATTGCACCACATTGAGGGGTGCATGGAAGTAATGACCCCACAAGAATGCTCTTTTGATGACTGTATTGAGCCGTGCTATTTTTCAGGGTATGCCATTGGATGCTCAAGACTCAGGTGGTCAAGTTGAGCAATAATCGCAACCTTACTAGAAAAACATACTGATCAATGAAACTTCCTACCACTCCACAGCCGGGAACAAGCAATAACATGGGTCTGGCAAGCACAGACAGTCAATAATGTCTGTATTTGACATTCAGATTGTTGGAATGCAGGATTCGCACAGCTCCACTTGACCATCAGCAGTTGAGTACATTTCTTGTCATACAGCCATCCATCCATCTTACAAACTGGGGTCTATCATATACTGTATGGCTCTGCAATAAAAGCCTTGATTTTCTGAAAAATTACTCCATTTTGAGAATCCTTGTGTCTTTCTCATTTGTGAACTATTTATTGAACTGTTTCAGATTTAAATCACCAAGAATATTTGTATGTGAAAGCATAGCTGTTGCTTGTCTCTCTTCCCACTGCCAATCATGTTTAAGCCCCTCTTCTGACCACTAGTAACACATTTAATCTTCTGGTGAAATAGCCAGCTCATTCTTTCCCCAGTCATGCTGAAATCCATATGGCCTCTTCCATAAATCAAGTGACGGTCTATATGAAATTGGGAGGTCATGCATGTGGGGTAGTTCATTACTGCCCTAGACCTCCCTTGTGACAGCTTGTGGTATCACAGTCACTGCTGCCTGGAAGGTGCATTCCTGCATCTCAATATGTCTAACGCCCCATACATTTTGACCCATATACTTCCAGGTACAACCCTTACATTCCTGAGCATGCACCTGTCAACAAGTTGAACTGCCTCCCTCCACTAGGCATGCACAAGCCAACAAATACTGCCACACCCATTCCCCACCATGTTCTTCCAGGTTTCTGTGCCACAGCTGCTCATCAAACACAAGTCCTTTTGTATGTATGTAGGACATATTTATTTTACATTTGTTAACCGGGGGGTGGGGTCTCACTGGGCCAAAGGCCCTTTTTCAGCAGAGGCCTGGGGAGAAAAGATCCGCAAAAAAGATAATTACAGAAACATTTAGGTGTTTAAACAGCAATACAATACATATAGATTTATAATAGGCATATGTTTACACAATACATACAGATTTACAATAGACGTATGTTACAGTGGTAAGAAGACAACACAATACAGGGAATGAAAAACAATTCATTAAATAATAAAAATAATTAAATTAATTCAGTGGTATCCAATTAAGGTTTGAAATACAATCCAGTATATACATAGTACATTAGATTATTTTTTGCAGTGGTATGAATATAGCCTATTACAGGAAAGTAAAACTTTATTAGTAATTTCATGATCACATCAGTCACCCTGCTAGACAGGGGTCCAGGGAAGTAAATATTGTGGGAAGAAATATCCAGCGAATTGTGATGGCTAGGCTTGTATAGGCCATAGGGCCGATAGCCTAGTACCAACCTATGAACCTATGTAAATCGTTAAATAGTTTCATGAATAACCAGTTGTATTAAAACAGTAGTAGTACTAATGTCTTGATTTAATAGTAGTAAATTATATTACTTGATGGAGTCAGTATATGTGCGTGTGAATGAGAATTTAGTAGAGTAAGATGGGCATATGATATGTGCCTTGTCTGATTGCTCTAGCCTGGGGAGCAGTCATAGCACAGCCTGTTCCTTATCAGATTGCTATAGCCTGGGGAGCAGTCATAGCACAGCCAACTTTGTTTCAGATGTTCCCTGATGAGGTTTTTAAAGGAGGCTTTAGAGGATGTGTTTTGTATGCTAATGGGGAGGGTGTTCCATTTTTTGGCCACTGTACTACTATAAAGAGAGTCTCCAAAGCTATTATTGGTATTGGTGACTTCTAGTACTATTTTATTTTATTTTTATTTATTTACTTTACATTTGTTGACTGGGATAGTCCGACTGGATATATGTCCATTTTCAGTGGAGGCCCGGGGAGAAAAGCTCCAAGACATTACTAAAAAAATTACAAAGTGATTACATGCTAAGCAATATACAAGTCATTAATAGTTATACAAAACAGATATGAAAAACTGTTAGGGTGTTTATATATATATATATATATATATATATATATATATATATATACACACACACACACATGTTTATCAGCCTATTGGTACCATAGGAAGTGTATTTCTTCAGTAGATTAACAGAGAGAAAAAAACAAAGCAACAGTGAGAGGTATAATAGCCAACAGAGGTGGCCATGGATACTAGTTTGCTTCATGAACAAAGAGACCTTGTGGCTGAATGCTGCTGTACTAGGTTTTTGAGGGCAGGACACTTATTGGGGAAGTAATGGATAGAATGACAGAGACAGAGTTGATTATAAGATAGTGGGTTTGGCAGCTCAAGCCAGTGCAGCTGGTGCAGAGCAGTACAGTGATGGGATCTATATGGGGAATTTGCTGTGAAGTGGGCGATTCTGTTGTAGCAGGCCACTATTTTGCGTAGGTCAGTTTTATTGAGATTAGTTAGAATGGAGGATGTATAGAGTAGGGTGGATAGAAGTTGGGAGCGAGCAATGGTAGATCTTGTATTGTTGGTAAGAAACAGTTTAATGCAAGAGTGATCCCAGTTTGGCATGTACTTTATTTATAGTTAAGTTGAGATGAGTATTACATTTTAGGTGGCAGTCTATGGTTATTACTAGTAGCTTAGCATGTGCTACTGGAGTGATTGGAGTAGAGTTTGTAGAGTAGATGGTGAATTGACTGCTATTGAAGTTTTTGTTTGAGCTAGTTATAATCATTAGCTGTGTTTTCTTAGGACTGTGGATCATTTGGGCTTTGGTAAGGTAATGTTCTACATCAGAGAATGCTAATTGAGTTGTTTGTTGGAGGGTGGAAATACTTTGTGCAGCACAGATTAAGGTAGTGTCATCTGCATACTGGCTGATAGATGCATGCTGTGTGGAGGTATGGAGGTTGTTTGTGAAAATTGTGAAAAGTAGTGGCCCTAAGATAGACCCCTGTGGGACTCCTGTAGTTATGGGTAATAGAGGTGAAAGAGATCTTTCCCATTTCACAGTCTGGTACCTGTCATTTAAATAGATATGGAACCAGGTTAGTGTAGCCTTTGATAGGTTAAAGTGGTTTAATTTATTTAGTAGGATTTGGTGGGATACTGTGCCAAATGCTTTGGACATATCCAAAAAGAGAGTTGACATATGTAGGCCTTTATTTTTGAGTTGATTTATTGTGTTAGTGAAGCAAAGGAGGGCTGTAGTGGTGCTATGGGTGGGTCTGAAACCATGTTGAGTAGGGAATAGATTATTATTGTCTAGGAGGTGTTTTTGTACTTGGGTGTGAATGCATTTTTCTAATATTTTGGCCAGAGGAACATTATTGCAATGGGTCTATAGTTATTAAGTTCAGTGGAGGTTCCCCCTTTATGTATGAGAGTAACATGGGATATTTTCCAGAATTTGGGAATGTAGTTTTCAGTAATAGATCTATTTATGAGAATGAAAATCGGGATTGCAATAGCATCTGCTGTGGGTTTTAAGAAATAGCTAGGGAGTAGGTCAGCTGTGGTTGCTGAGGTTTTTAGTTTGGAGAGCATCCTTTTGACAGAGTTGGTATGCACTGTTTTGAGGGTAAAGCATGTATCTGTATTGTTTTTGGTGTGAGGGATACTGAGGTTGGAATTATTCTGTGATACTAGGGATAGAACTGAGTTCACAAAATGGGAGATGAATTGCGTTTCAATGCAAACTTTAGTATCGGGGTGGTTTGGGTGGGTTTTAGCAAATGGTTAACACTTTTCCAGAATGTTTGGGGATCGTGTTGGTATTTAGTTTTCAGGATAGTATAATAAGATTTTTTTGTCCTGCCTAATGCATATTTTTGCATGATTGCACAGCTCTCTATAATTAGCTAGGTTTGTTTGTCTTTGGTTCGTTGGTAGTAGAACCAGACAGTGTTTCTGGACTTTAGGATTTGTTTGATTTCTTTGCTGAGCCAGGGATTTTTAGATGTTTTAACCTTGACATTGAGTAGTGGAGCAACAGTATCTAGCTGTTGTAGAAATGTTCTGTTGAAGTAGGCTACAGCCTGGTCAAGTGGGAGGGTTTTAGAGGGGTCCAGTTACAGTTATAGAGTAAAGATATGAGGATCTCAGGAGAGAAATTTTTTGTGTTTTTTTTGTGGATCTGTAGGTAGTGGTTTTGCATTTGCTTGTTCTGTTACATATTAGGTATATTAGGTTGTGGTCACTTAAGCTATCTGGGAGACTGCCTGAGTGGGAGTACAAAGTGGGCTTGTTGGTTAGGCCCAGTCTACGATTGATTCCCTTTTAGAAGTTTTATCCCATCTAGTGGGAGTTTGGACTAGTTTCTGGTAGCCATGGAGATTTATTAGATTACTTGGTGCTTCAGATACACAGGTGAAGCAGTCTAGGTTGAAATCACCCAGAATGAGGGATTCTTGTGAGTATGTGGTAGAATACCAGTATAAGAAGTCTTCATAGATAACAATGATGGCGATGTATTTTTGGGGGTTTAGTTGGAGTTGTGAGATAACTATGTCCCAATTATTGGGAGAGGGATAGGAGTTGAAGATGTTGAGTAGATTTAAGTTGGACTTGTACAGTATTGCCATTCCACCTCCTTTTCGAAGAGGTCTATCTTGTCTAATGATGTTATAGTCAGCTGGGAGAACTTCTGAGTCTGATATGTGCTTATTTAGCCAGGTTTCTGTTATAGCAACTATATCTGGAGAGTACTCTGCTATTGTGGCTTGGAATTCAGGTATTTTATTTCTGATGCTTCTAATATTGATATTTAGTATTAAGAGATAGTTATTTTTGCCATTATTGGTTATTTGCCCTGGGATGAGGGAAATGGAGGCAGTCTGTTTTGATGATTGTACTGAAGTGATTTGTGTTGGATAGGTTGGATTTGGGCATGGGTTGGGGTGGATGTTCCCATTTATGGGAAGCCTCGTATTGAAACTGTGGAACAGATATTTGAGTTTGGAGATGCGCATGAGAAGGTGTTGTGTTTTTTTTGGAGTAAGCATGGATACATTTGTGTTTTGATTTGAATTAATCATTTGTATTGTTCCTGAAACATTGTGAATAGATATAATTGTAATGTGAGGTGTCTGCATGTAGGAGTACATAGTATTCTGCTGGGCTACTAAGGTTAGTAATACTGAGAGACTGATAACTTGAGGAGTTATATAGAATTATGAGAAGGCAGATTAGACCTAGTTGCATGATAGCCATGGTTATGTGAGAGAGAGGTGGTTCTAGGTGGAGGTGTGACTATGAAATGTATGGATGAAGTATATGTGAATGGATGAGAAGTGTGGGGTGATGTAATAATGGGTTGAGGGAGTGTTAGTGGTGGAGATGTTATGGGGAGGAGCAGGGCATGTGTGATGTGAGTGGTGGAGATGTTGTGGGGTGGAGATGTGGGTGTGATTGGGATACTATAAGTCTAGCAGTAGTGGGGGGCGTGTGGGAAATGGGGGCAGGCCACTATTTTGCGTAGGTCAGTTTTATTGAGATTAGTTAGAATGGAGGATGTATAGAGTAGGGTGGATAGAAGTTGGGAGCGAGCAATGGTAGATCTTGTATTGTTGGTAAGAAACAGTTTAATGCAAGAGTGATCCCAGTTTGGCATGTACTTTATTTATAGTTAAGTTGAGATGAGTATTACATTTTAGGTGGCAGTCTATGGTTATTACTAGTAGCTTAGCATGTGCTACTGGAGTGATTGGAGTAGAGTTTGTAGAGTAGATGGTGAATTGACTGCTATTGAAGTTTTTGTTTGAGCTAGTTATAATCATTAGCTGTGTTTTCTTAGGACTGTGGATCATTTGGGCTTTGGTAAGGTAATGTTCTACATCAGAGAATGCTAATTGAGTTGTTTGTTGGAGGGTGGAAATACTTTGTGCAGCACAGATTAAGGTAGTGTCATCTGCATACTGGCTGATAGATGCATGCTGTGTGGAGGTATGGAGGTTGTTTGTGAAAATTGTGAAAAGTAGTGGCCCTAAGATAGACCCCTGTGGGACTCCTGTAGTTATGGGTAATAGAGGTGAAAGAGATCTTTCCCATTTCACAGTCTGGTACCTGTCATTTAAATAGATATGGAACCAGGTTAGTGTAGCCTTTGATAGGTTAAAGTGGTTTAATTTATTTAGTAGGATTTGGTGGGATACTGTGCCAAATGCTTTGGACATATCCAAAAAGAGAGTTGACATATGTAGGCCTTTATTTTTGAGTTGATTTATTGTGTTAGTGAAGCAAAGGAGGGCTGTAGTGGTGCTATGGGTGGGTCTGAAACCATGTTGAGTAGGGAATAGATTATTATTGTCTAGGAGGTGTTTTTGTACTTGGGTGTGAATGCATTTTTCTAATATTTTGGCCAGAGGAACATTATTGCAATGGGTCTATAGTTATTAAGTTCAGTGGAGGTTCCCCTTTATGTATGAGAGTAACATGGGATATTTTCCAGAATTTGGGAATGTAGTTTTCAGTAATAGATCTATTTATGAGAATGAAAATCGGGATTGCAATAGCATCTGCTGTGGGTTTTAAGAAATAGCTAGGGAGTAGGTCAGCTGTGGTTGCTGAGGTTTTTAGTTTGGAGAGCATCCTTTTGACAGAGTTGGTATGCACTGTTTTGAGGGTAAAGCATGTATCTGTATTGTTTTTGGTGTGAGGGATACTGAGGTTGGAATTATTCTGTGATACTAGGGATAGAACTGAGTTCACAAAATGGGAGATGAATTGCGTTTCAATGCAAACTTTAGTATCGGGGTGGTTTGGGTGGGTTTTAGCAAATGGTTAACACTTTTCCAGAATGTTTGGGGATCGTGTTGGTATTTAGTTTTCAGGATAGTATAATAAGATTTTTTTGTCCTGCCTAATGCATATTTTTGCATGATTGCACAGCTCTCTATAATTAGCTAGGTTTGTTTGTCTTTGGTTCGTTGGTAGTAGAACCAGACAGTGTTTCTGGACTTTAGGATTTGTTTGATTTCTTTGCTGAGCCAGGGATTTTTAGATGTTTTAACCTTGACATTGAGTAGTGGAGCAACAGTATCTAGCTGTTGTAGAAATGTTCTGTTGAAGTAGGCTACAGCCTGGTCAAGTGGGAGGGTTTTTAGAGGGGTCCAGTTACAGTTATAGAGTAAAGATATGAGGATCTCAGGAGAGAAATTTTTTGTGTTTTTTTTGTGGATCTGTAGGTAGTGGTTTTGCATTTGCTTGTTCTGTTACATATTAGGTATATTAGGTTGTGGTCACTTAAGCTATCTGGGAGACTGCCTGAGTGGGAGTACAAAGTGGGCTTGTTGGTTAGGGCCCAGTCTACGATTGATTCCCTTTTAGAAGTTTTATCCCATCTAGTGGGAGTTTGGACTAGTTTCTGGTAGCCATGGAGATTTATTAGATTACTTGGTGCTTCAGATACACAGGTGAAGCAGTCTAGGTTGAAATCACCCAGAATGAGGGATTCTTGTGAGTATGTGGTAGAATACCAGTATAAGAAGTCTTCATAGATAACAATGATGGCGATGTATTTTTGGGGGTTTAGTTGGAGTTGTGAGATAACTATGTCCCAATTATTGGGAGAGGGATAGGAGTTGAAGATGTTGAGTAGATTTAAGTTGGACTTGTACAGTATTGCCATTCCACCTCCTTTTCGAAGAGGTCTATCTTGTCTAATGATGTTATAGTCAGCTGGGAGAACTTCTGAGTCTGATATGTGCTTATTTAGCCAGGTTTCTGTTATAGCAACTATATCTGGAGAGTACTCTGCTATTGTGGCTTGGAATTCAGGTATTTTATTTCTGATGCTTCTAATATTGATATTTAGTATTAAGAGATAGTTATTTTTGCCATTATTGGTTATTTGCCCTGGGATGAGGGAAATGGAGGCAGTCTGTTTTGATGATTGTACTGAAGTGATTTGTGTTGGATAGGTTGGATTTGGGCATGGGTTGGGGTGGATGTTCCCATTTATGGGAAGCCTCAAATTGAAACTGTGGAACAGATATTTGAGTTTGGAGATGCCATGAGAAGGTGTTGTGTTTTTGGAGTAAGCATGGATACATTTGTGTTTTGATTTGAATTAATCATTTGTATTGTTCCTGAAACATTGTGAATAGATATAATTGTAATGTGAGGTGTCTGCATGTAGGAGTACATAGTATTCTGCTGGGCTACTAAGGTTAGTAATACTGAGAGACTGATAACTTGAGGAGTTATATAGAATTATGAGAAGGCAGATTAGACCTAGTTGCATGATAGCCATGGTTATGTGAGAGAGAGGTGGTTCTAGGTGGAGGTGTGACTATGAAATGTATGGATGAAGTATATGTGAATGGATGAGAAGTGTGGGGTGATGTAATAATGGGTTGAGGGAGTGTTAGTGGTGGAGATGTTATGGGGAGGAGCAGGGCATGTGTGATGTGAGTGGTGGAGATGTTGTGGGGTGGAGATGTGGGTGTGATTGGGATACTATAAGTCTAGCAGTAGTGGGGGGCGTGTGGGAAATGGGGGCAGGGTAGGAGAGCAGACAGAGCCCAAGCATAGTGAGGGCAAACGGAGCAGGCAAGTCCAGTGTCCACAATCAACTTAAATAAATTATCAGTCACCCTTTGATTCAGAGATAAATCCAGGTAATGTTATCCCTTATCTGTAAGATTAACTTTATAGAAAAATACAGTGACTAATCTGATATACACAATTTGAAGATATTCAGTAATTGAGAAAAGAGCAAACAGCAAAACTTAGAATCATTGCAATCTGTACATATATTTGTGCATAGAGTACTTTACTGTAAGCACCGCACCAGGTCTTATCAGCTGAACTTCTTCTTCTTCTTCTTTCAGCTTTTCCTAGTTAGGGGTCGCCACAGCAGATCATCTGTCCGCTCATGATTGGGCAGTGGAGTTTTACGGTGTCGAGTTGCCAGCCCAGCGCCCAACCTTCCACAGAAGGCACATACACACACACACTCACACCTAGGGCCAATTTAGAGTGTCCAATCCACCTACTGCATGGGTTTGGGATGTGGGAGGAAACCGGAGCACCCGGAGGAAACCCACGCGACCACAGAGAGGACATGTAGACTCCGCACAGAAGGCACCCCAGCCGAGAATCAAACCGGAGAACCTCTTGCTGTGAGGTGGCAATGCTAACTGCTGCACCACCGTGGCCGCCCATCTTATCAGCTGAACTAAGATTTAAAAATGGTGCCCCGGGGTTAAATAACAAATGTTATTAAAACAGCCTATTGGATATTGGGGAGGGGATATATAGTGTCCAGGATACTGTTCGATATCTGTTAAGCAAAAAAGTCCGACATCCACAGTCAACTTAAATAAGTCATCAGTCACTCTCTGATTCAGAGATAAATCCAGGTAATGTTATCCCTTAAATGTAAGATTAACCTTGATATAGAGTAAGACAATTATTGAAAGCACAACTGACTAGCTAAAAATATGAGAAATAAAATATCCACAGGGGGGTGCTATTAGAAGGGAGAGAAAAGTAAGCAGCAGATGACTTAGGAGTTGATCTCTAAAGTTTACAGTACAGTTTGGAAACAGTAGAACTGTGATTTGAAACTGCAAAGTACGTTATTCTTTTCACAAATGCAGGTTAGTTGTAATAGAGAAAGCAGGTTTGGGACTCAACAGCTTCAAATAGACTGAAAGCTATTCTTTTCACAAACGCAGGTCAGTTGCAATGGAGAATGCAGGGTTGCGACTCAACAGCTTCAAATCGACTGAAAGCTTGGAAAAAGTTATTCTTTTCACAAACGCAGGTCAGTCGCAATGGAGAAAGCAGGGTTGGGACTCAACAGCTTCAAACAGACTGAAAGCTTGGAAAGATTTAGTGTAAGCAACGCACCAGGTCTTATCAGCTGCACTGAGATTTAAAAAAAAAATGACTTTATTCCTCTCTACCACAGAACCAGACAGGTTCTTCAGTATTTTAAATAAAGTTTGTCTTCATTTGAAGATTCCATTCTATTACTTCTTAAAATTAGAAATTAAAATGACTGGTCTATACATGTCTGACTCCTACGTGCATCCAATGTTTTACACATTAGCATTAATGGAACCCCAGATGTGAAGGGATTCCCAAGAATGTCTGACAGCTGTCTAAGAGCACAAGCTGTCGGCTTGTGTGGGCCATGGGTCTGGTGCGTCACTCTTCTGCTTACATTATCTTTTCCTTTGTATTTATTTTTGTATTTATTTAATCTGGATAACCTCCTATATTCCTGTATAGCTGTCTGTCCCATACTGTTCAGGGTGTAAAGTCAACTTAAATAACTGCACAATATGAGAATACATGGAGAGTCTGTAAATCATTCATGCAGTTTGTTGCTGAAGTGTATCAACACTGAAGTCAGTGAGGACAAGGGCTACATATTGATTTAAACAGAAAATAACTGTTGATGGACTTTATTACTTTTAGCAATAAACATAGGAATAAAACTTTGGTTTCAATATGTAAAGCCTTAAACTGATAAGTTAATGAATTAATGTTATATGCTTTTGAAGTCTGGTGTAATGAAGACTCAGTCAAAACACTTTGTAATTATTCTTGGCAATGATATCTTACACTGTAAATAAAGACTGATTTCAGTAAAATAACTATTACATTAATGTAAATAATAACATTGAAGCAAACCGCCTGCTCTTTTAGAGGAAAACCAAAACATGAAATAAAGATTACTGAAAATCTGGTTAATGATATATTATGTACACGTTGTAACAATGAACGAGTTTTAGTTGGGTGAATCATATAAACATGGATTAGGAATTAACAAAACAAATTATTTAAATACAGACTAATAACCCTACCTTATCTTGTTTATTATAATTTTAGTTTAGAACAATTCACCTCAACAAGGATTCACCAGAAGTTTTGCAAGCACAGCCAAAGTATTCAGTAATAGAATATTCACGTCTTACCTTGGTTTATTTCAAAGTCTTAGTTTGACTGTTAATACAGACCCTGTGGGAACTGGAGTTATTTCCAAAAATGTGACTGTTTATGAGACTGCCTCCTATTTTTACCTCATTCTGTAGTTGTAGCACTGCAGAATCGAATGTGACATGCCTACTTTCAAGAAAGGTTCAGGAATGTAAGTGCACAAGTCCTGATGTGGGGATAGCAGTATGATAAGCTTGTCTAACCACTTTACAATAATTACGGAATATGGAAATCATAATGCATAAAATAGGGGTACACAGAGACCTTAGAGGGTTGTCAGTCTAAATGCAGGCATACAATCATAAGGACATCATTAAGCTGTTTTACTTTATATTTCCCACCATATGTTACCCCGATGGCACAGATTAGTTAGTAACACACATCAATATTTAATTAAATTACCAATAAATGTATAACTTAATCTATACAAAAAAATGTAGTACCACAAAAATGTGCATTCATACCTCTCAGCCTGCAGAGATTGAAATGGGTAACAAAAACTCCTGTAAATTAGGTGCATCCAGACCAAACTCTGGACACATAACTCACGTAACGTAGAGGATTATGATCAGGTCACTGATCATAACCTGCTTATCATGTGTTCAAGAGATGGATGCCAAGAAATTCACCTCAAGAGCAAAGCTCTGTTTCTATCCCACAGTCCTACTGAAAGTTGGAACAGTTATATGCTATTCATTATTCAAAAGTAGTGCACAGACAGCACTGATTACACTCCAATATTCTGAACAAGACAAACCAGTTAAGTGGCAGAATGGCGCATGACCCATAATAGGGGGTTGTGGTCACTGAGGCAATCATAATTCTGTAGTGCATGTAGCTTTATCTGCTCCGTGTACTACTAGTTAAAGGGGAAAAAAGTGTTATATGTTCTCCAGGCTTTCAAAGCTGTAAAACTTTCAGTGAGCACTGCCAGAGAGGTAGTGTAAAGCAGTCCATCACATTTATACTAACCTCCGTATCTCCCAACTGGGTGGATTTTCACAGGACATCCAGATTACTGCTTCATATGTTTGGTCTTTTCCTCATAAAATATGTGGTTTTCAGGTGAACAACTGAGGCTTGAAATCATTACATAATGACATACTTTGGAGTTACTGCGTTTGCATTCTTGAGATTATGCAGGCGAACACACATCCTGTTATTCTAGAAAGTCTCTTTTAATTCTTTTTTTTTTTACATGAAGTTAGGGACACATTAATAGTACAGATAGCAAGCAAAAACAAATCTTTTGTTTTGCTGCTGTCATTTGCTAGTCAGTACAGGCAGATTTTACTAACTAGAGTGGGATCCAGTCTTAACACCTTTTGCAAGGGGTGCATAACAAATGTCAATATTGGGTCATTAAGGGGTCATTTACATATATCCCACTAGACTCTATTACAGGAGGTTTAAGGTATCATACAGTGAAAATTCTAGCTTGGCTAGATTTTTCTTGCAGTTGTTTAAACTCAAGACAGACCACAGCCACCTTACAAGTTGTTGTGATTATGTGAGGTAGTGCCAGCTGTGCCAGGGGGAGTAGGACAGCACATGTGTAATGGGTCTACTTCAGTAGACCGAAAGTCGAGTTGTCAGCCCAACACCCAACCTTCCACAGGAGGCATGTACACACTCACACCTTCAGCCAATTTAGAGTGTTCAATCCACCTGCAGCAGGTCTTTGGGATGTGGAAGAAAACCACAGCACCTGCAGGAAACCCACACGACCACAGGGAGGACATGCAGGCTTTGCACATAAGGCATCTCAGCTGAGAATTAAGCAGAGAACCTCTTATTGTGAAGCATCAGTGCTAACTGCTGCATTATCACAGCTAATAACCTAATAACACATTTTTTGAAACAACAACACTCCTGTCTTACAACAAAATGGTAATGTTAGAGTGGTAAAGAAATTTAGAGACCTCGGAACATCTATAACCAACATTTTAGGCATTAGGAAGAATATCGACTGTATTAAGTCCAAAACACTGAGCAAATGACAGCCTAAAATTCAGGCCATATTACAGCAAAGATTCACTGCTTCTGACAAAAATGTTCAAAGCAATGGTTAGACAATTTAATGAGTGTAACTCTGTTTTGTATGTTTCTCTGACTGATGTAAGTAAACCAAAATTTGTACAAAGATAGTTTATCAAATTCTAAATTTGTCATAGGTTCATATGTAAGTACTAGGCTATCTGCTCTTATGGGCTATTTTAAATCTAGCCAGTTTACCTTTTGGTACTCAAATTAACCTATACTAGTTGGTGTTAGATGGGTGCTACTCATCCCATAGTCAATAATTATATATTACCAGTAATGAGTGGAGCATTTCTCCCCAGGCCTCCGCTGAAAACAGGCTCTGTGGAACCTAGTCAGACTTTCCCGATCAACAAATGATAAATAAATAAAAATAAAAAAAAAATAAAAATGAGAATGACTGAGATTATACCATAGATAACTGGAAGGGCCCCATGCATTGGATAAAGCATTTAGAAGTTGTCTCTGTCCATTAGTAGTACAGGGGGCAGTCCTGGGGTAATTTTTTTGTTTCTCATCCATAGATCCAAGCTGCAATTAAATATGGCTAGGGATGTGATTTGTTTTTTGTTGATAAGAAGTCTATTCCAGATCAGTGGTATCCTCTGTGTGATATACCTGTCCCCCCAAGCTGTTCTGCTGATGTTGAAGAACAGGGTTTTGATCCATAGACTGAGTATTTCTGATGACATTTGACTTGCTGATGTGCAGTAAATCCATCAGTAATGGGTCAGAGGATGCCTTTTTTGCTACATGCAAGTCACCCCTTAGCAGTCTGTAGGATACCAAGTATTGTGACAGGACTTTGAGTTAGTCCATGAAGAACATGTTGTTTAGGCATTGTATCCTGTAAGTAAAGTATCTATGTGAGTGTCCCGGATGTTGCTTGTGTCTGGACAAATACATGCCAAAAGTGGCTTAATACCCAATGATTGGCCTAATGAGGGCTGACTAAAGGTGGACAGTGACATTCCTAGACCTAGACACAATCCCTTTCTTTATAAGCTGTGCAGTATAAAAAGACTTTCTTATGATGATGGACACCTGCTGCTTGAAAGTTAGGTCACTATCCACATACGTTCCTAAATCCCAAACAACTCGGTTAATTCTTAGGGGTATACTGTTAATGTGGTAGTTCCCAGGTTCCCAGGGATAGATGACTTCCCAATCAATACTGTAATGCATTTTTTTTTGGCATTTGAGTCTATCATTTTGGCCCCAGTTATTTATTTGGGACAAACTTTCCTGTAGGATGGCTAAGTCATTTGGGGATTCAATGACTGTTCCTAGCTTGCAGTCACCTACAGAGCCCTTTGGTATTGGGTTTTACTTCAGAGAAGTGCATACCAAACTGGAAAGGTCCTGGCACAGAACCTTGGGAGACTCCATTTGTGACTGGTGTCTTTGTGGAGGTAACGTCCCCTACTTTGTTTTCCTGAGTCCTATCTGTGAGCCAGTTGGCAATCGACCGGGTAACATAGGGGATTATTCCCAGTTTATTTAGCTTTTCTACTATGCTTGAGTGGACAATTGTGTCAACAGCTTTGGCCAGACAGAGGTATGTGGTGTGTACCATTTTGACCTCTTCCATTGCTTTGGAGGCCTTTTCAGAAAGGTCCACCAAGCTGAGTATGCATGACCAGCACTTGAAAAATCCAGATTGAGATGATTCCAAGTGTTTGCAGGTTTCCTACATCCTTATTCATTAGTCCCAAGAAGTCTTTCCACAGCTTTGCATATGAGGCTGGTCAGACTTATGGGTGTGTAATTGCCTGTGTCTGTGGTAGGACCTCCCTTAAGTAGGGGAATGAATGTAGCTCTTCTCCTTTTGCTAAGTATAAAACCTGTATGCAGGCTAAGGTTAAACAGTGTTGATAGATATGTGGCTAAATCTTGCTTCATGATTTTTAAGATGCATCCAACGATATTGATAAGACCCATCAATGCATTATTTTTAGCTTTTGATAGCAATTTTAGGACTTGGTCTTTTGAGATAGCTGGAAACAAGCCATTTCCAGGTATATCTTAAGAGACTGATGGAGGGGAGGAAAGGGTACAGTTAGACCCAATTTTAACAATCAGTAGTTTTGCTATATCTTGGGCCTCAGTGTAGTTAACATAATTCACAATCAGGTTAGCGTATTGCTGCATTATACTTCTGAGAATACGAACATAACTAAAAAATGCCTTGTGATTGCCTCTGGCTTGGGTAGCTATTTTAGCCTCAGACTTGGCTTTGGTGGATTTTATTAAGATCCTGAGTTATTTGTTTATTTCCATGATGAGGGCTCTATTATTCTAAGAATTGCTCTTCTTACTTTTAGTTAAAATGCTCTTCCTTTTATTATAAAGCTTGTTGACATTATTGTTCTGCCATGTGGATTTGTTTCTGGGCTTTGCCCTGCACTTGTTCCTATGGGATACAGCTGCATCTGTGCAGCTGTTTACATGCTGTCATAGTTTGTTGGGGAACATTTCCGTGTATTCAATGGAGTTAATAGGCTTTGGTGAGGATTTGAAGCTTGCCAATGTATCGCTAAGGCATAGGTAGTTTTGTCTTACAGAAATTTCTTAAGGTACCTTGAGTGAAAGGGATTTTTGGTTTCAGTTTTATTTCAAAGGAGACGGCTTTATAGTCAGACCTAACATCATGAAGATGGTGCAAGATGCCCTCATATTAGTAAGGACAAGATCCAACATGTTTTTCCCCCTAGAGGGTACTCTGACTAATTGTTCCAGGGTATTTGTATTGATAAACTCCAGGAATCACTGTGCTTATACATTAGTTGGTGTGTAGGTTTTCCAGTCTAGAGTTGGATAGTTTAGATCAGCTAGAAGAATGGGATTGGGTTTAATACTGAGTGATTCTACTTCCTGTAGAAAGGCATTGTGGCTTTTTTGGGTCTATGGCTAAATGAAATATACTAGGGGACCTTTCTGATGGTTATTTAGATATGAAGATGGTCTAGTGTATCCTTCTGTTTTACCAGCCCTGATGTGAGTCTTTTTTGGATGAAGACTGGGACACTTTCACCTTTTTCCCCCTGCTGCACAATAGCTGGTCTAAACGTGTGAAAGGCATTCTAGCCCTGCACAGCTGCAGTGCTCTCCACCATTTTAAACCGTGTCTCAGTCACTATACAGACATCAACATCCTCCATGATTAGAAAGGCTTGTAGGGAATGGAATTTCTTGTTTAGCCCCCTGGTATTGATCAGTAACACCTTCTTATTTGCCTGTTTTTTTTTTTTTTGGTAGGTTTATTAGGTTGGCATTGTCAGACTTGATTTGTACAGAGATACTACAAAGACCAAATCTGTATAGAGTGGCATACAATTTAGTGAAAATGAAACTGTGACTACCTTATTAAAACTTTCACAATGAGTTTTGAAGGTCTGTGTTAGACATTATTCTGTAGTAGTTTGACATAAGCACTAGAAATAACAGTTATAAGACTACATCACCAAATATGACAAAAGCAGGGACTAGTTTATAACAAACCAAAATAATATACTGTGCAATAAAAAACATCCAAACTGCAAACAAACCTCCACTGACTCGGCAAGGAGATAATAAACAACACTTTTTTTTCAAAAAATAAAGGTTAAGTCCTTTTGCCTTCAAAATTGACAGACTTCATCAGAACATCTAAGCACAAATATCCACTCCACATCACACTTCACAAAACCCTTATGTTACATCCAAAACCCAGTCAAAAATGTAAGTAAATTATATAGTTATATAATTAATAAAATTCATAATAAATATAAATCAACAATTAAAACTAGTCTGCTTGATCAATAACTTCTTCCACATACAGATTCATATCATGACATTATTTAAACGCCTGCCTTAATAATCTAACAACATAAATAAACACTTTTAAAATGCATATTTAAAAATAAATAAAAAAATGAAGCGCTCATAACTTGGCTTCCCAAACTTTCAGGGCACTAGAAATAAAAATATTACCATTCAACCCAGGGAGGTGCTCCTGCATCTATTTTGAGTTGCCACAACAACTCTTTGTACTCTGTTCTCCCAGGATCCTCCCCTCTCAATAAGAGGAACCTGTTCAAGCACAACAAATCTAAACTTACTCTGACCACATACCTTTGCATGCTTATACAGGCATTATTTTCATTACCATGTTCAACACCATAAATGTGCTTGTAAATGTTTTTTTTTTTCAAAATTCTTTCTGTTTTACCAACGTAAAAACTAGTCCAACCCAAACACCAAAGCAAATAAATTACCCCCTTACTTCTTCTTCTTCTTCTTCTTCTTCTTCTTCTTCTTCTTCTTCTTCTTCTTCTTCTTCTTCCTCTTCTTCTTTTTCTTTTGGTTGTTCCCATTAGGGGGTCACCACAGCAGATCATCTGCTTCCATTTTATCCTGTTCTCTGCATCTTGCTATATCACACCAACCGCCTACATGTCTTCTCTCACCACATCCATAAACCTTATCTTAGGCCTTCATCTTTACCTCTTACCTGGCAGCTCCATCCTTAGCATCCTTTTCCCAATATACCTAGCATCCCTCCTCAGCACATATACAAACCAATGCAATCTTGCCTCTCTGGCTTTGTCGCCAAACTGTCCAACCTGAGCTGACCCTCTAATATACTGATTCCTAATCCTGTCCATCCTCATCACACCAAATGCAAATCTTAACAGCTTTAAATCTGCCTCCTCCAGCTATAACACTTGCCTTTTTGTCAATGTCACCATCTCCAACCTATATAACATAGCTGGTCTCACTAACCTCTTCTAGACCTTCCCTTTTACTCTTACTAGTACCTGTCTGTCACAAATCACTCCTGACACTTTTCTCCACCCACTCCAGCCTGCTTGTACTCTCTTCTTCACCTCTCTTCCACACGCACCATTACTCTGAACTATTGATCCCAAGTATTTAAACTCATCCACCTTTGCCATCTCTAACCCCTGCATCATCACCATTCCTCTATCCTCCCTCTCGTTCACACACATATATTCTGTCTTAGTCCTGCTGAGCTTCATTCCTTTCCTCTCTAGAGCATAACCTCTCCAGGGCCTCCTCAACCTGTTCCCTACTCTCACTGCAGATCACAATGTCATTCTCAAACATCATAGTCCACGGGGACTCCTGTCTGATCTTGTCTTTCAGCTTGTCCTTCACCATTGCAAATAAGAAAGCACTCAGAGCTGATCCTTGATATAATCCCACTTCCACCTTAAATACATCCATCACTCCTACCACAGACCTTACCACTGTCACACTACCCTCAATACTTCTCTACCTCTCCCGACTTCCTCATACAATACCACAACTCCTCTCTAGGCACCCTAACATATGCTTTATCTGTGTCCACAAAGACACAGTGCAACTCCTTCTGACCTTCTCTATACTTGTCTATCAACACTCTCAGAGCAAACATCACATCTGCAGTGCTCTTCTCCACCATGAAACAATACTGCTGCTCACTAATCATCACCTCCCTTTTTAACCTATCTTCCACTACTCTTTTCCATAACTTAATGCTGTAACTGATTGGTTTTATCCCTCTGTAGTTACTGCAAGTCTGCATATTAGCCTTATTCTTAAAAATCTGTACCAAAACACTTCTTCTCCACCCCTCAGGCATCTTCTCACTTTCCAAGATTTTATTAAACAATATGGTTAAAAACTCAACTGCCATCTTTCCTAAACACCTCCATGCTTCCACAGGTATGTCATCTGGACCAACAGCTTTTCCATTCTTCATCCTCTTCATAGATGTCCTTACTTCCTACTTGCTAATCCATGGCACTTCCTAATTCACTATCTCCACATCATCCAACCTTCTCTCTCTCATTCTCTTCATTCATCAGCCTCTCAAAGTACTCTTTTCATCTGCTCAACACACTCTCATCAGTTGTGAGTACCTTTCCCTCATTATCCTTTATCACCCTTACCTGCTGCACATCTTTCCCAGCTCAGTCCCTCTGTCTAGTCAATCTGTACCCCCTTACTGTTACAATTAAAATGTCCTGTAAATTTAGTGACCAAATCTCTAGCCTCTAAATATACCTTTTCCCCATTACTCACATAGCAGCACTGATTACAAACCCTATATTTATAAGTGCCATTTTTTATTACTCTTTAACAAATTCCTTTCTACTGTATTCTCCAAAATTTCTTTGAGATTTTCATTCCTTTTCCTTATAAAACTTGGCTTTGCAAGTATACTATCTTTAATACACAGAAAACAAGTTAACCCCCACCCAATTTCTATTAATAATATTTTCTATACTCTTAGATTTGGAGTTGTATGTGTAAACAAAAGCTTTTTGTGATACAGTATCAAAATTATTTTTATCCACAGTAACCTCTGCACTTCTCCCCAAAATGGGTTCAGACTTCCTATCCCACTCATAAACATCCTCCTGTTCTGGCTTAGTTATCAAATCTAAAGGCTAGCGGCTTTGTAAAAACAACTGTCTAATAAATTCAACGTCTTTTACAAATTCCTGATAATCAGACATCATATGTACTGCTCTAAACTATCCTTTTATAATTCTAATAGAAGAGACATACTCAAATAATGGAGACAGGAATTAGAAAAGGTATCTTTTCAATACACCTTTGAATGAAACCTACTATCTGTTCTGGCCTTATGTAAAAGGACATCCAAATAACTAATGCTATCAATAGAATACAAATCAGTACATTTCAAGAATGTGGTGGTTTATTAATATATTCAAAAAAAACTTTTCAAGTTTTCCAGTGTACACTTCCATAAAATGCAAATATCATGCATAAATAGAAAGTTTCCATTGCTAAAGTTTGCTTGGAAAATTCAACATTAAAAAACATTAAAAACATAAAAGTATTCCCCAAAATCAATTCCATAAATTCACTAATCAACAATATGTATGAATTAGTCAAAAATTCACATTCCAAAATAACCTCTTTAAAGTATTCAAGCCCTATGGGGTGATATTAGAAAAAAGATCTACAATGTTAATGGTTGCAAAGCTCAAATCCTCCTTATAAAATTCAGACTTAATATTCTTAAGGAGCTCTCACAAGTCCTTTGAAATATGACTAATGTCAATCAAAAATGGTTTAACTTCTGATCACTAAAATTGCAAACAATTGCATCTTGGAACCCCTGGCTGCAACAATTGGCCTTAATGGAGGATCATCAACCAATTTATAGATCTTAAGTATCCCAAATATTACTGGAATGCAAGGGTTCTCTACCATCAGAAATTCATACAATTGCTTATTAATTGCCCCTGCATAAGATGGTCATTCAATACAAAATCAATTTTAGCATAGGCTATTTTAATTTCATTCCTGGAAACAATTTTGCATTTATCTTCATCTCCCAAAATTTTATGCATGCGTGTATCATTATACCTGATTATTAGAAAAAAAATACAACAAAGATGTTCCTTCATCATTCAAATTGTGACACAGTCTTATTCTGCTTATGCAGCTTTCCATTATCCCTCTGAATACGTTCCTCAAATATTTGAAAACCTGGATGGGGGGTGAATTAATCACATTTTTTTTTTCTTTAAAGATGTATCGGGTATATGAACCTCATTACCGTGGAACAAATTTCCCAAATTCAATTTCCTCACAAATGACTTCAAAGACAATAAGATACCAGTGATATCAAAATGCCTGGAAGGTATAAACTGAAATCCTTTCATAAATTACTTAAAATAATTAACATCAATCTGTAAATCACTATAAATAAACATATTAAAATTATTATAGGAAACAAGCAAACCATCATGAGAAACAACTGCACCATTCTTTGACACTAAATTACCATTAAAAACCTTCAGTCTCTTGCTCTCGTCGAGGCTTTCTCTCTTCCTCTCCATCTCAGATGTCTGCCCCATGCATCCCAACTGTTCCATTGAGTAAGTGTTGGATTCTGAGCATGATTCTGTACAGCATGTTCTGACCGCCATAAGTGTGTTAAGACTAAAGGGGATGATTCTGATAAAACATCTGATGAGGCATCTACATTGTTCGTCTGAACCTCAGTATGCACATTCATACTAGTCCCAAGCTCATAACCAGAACTCTTAAAATTAGGTAAGGGTAAGCCTCATTGTCAGGATATTCATTAAAATGTCCCTGCAACTACAAAAATTTCCACTTCTTCAAATCTTCAGACTTGTAATCAATATCTTTAAATATCTTAAAATATTTTAGACAATGGGCTTACTGTACATCAGTACCCTGATTGGAGAATGAGCATTCTCCAGGAGGGTATTAATGTACAAGTAATGCCCACTGAAAAATGAGTCTGCTGCTTCATGGCAGCATATCAAGCTGCCGTGGAGGTCAGACTGAGAAAACAGATTGGCTGCCATTGTTTTATGCTTGCTAAACAGCACTTTTGCTGTTTAGTAAGTGTAAAATATAAAAAAAAAGAAGACAGCAAAAAAGGTGTGTGTGTGTGTGTGTGTGTGTGTGTGTGTGTGTGTGTGTGTGTGTGTGTGTGAGTGAGAGAGAGAGAGAGAGAAAGAGAGAGACAGTAAAACAGAAAGCAAGAGTGATGTGTGAGTGAATGCATGTATGTAAGCAGAGGAGACTGCGTATGAGAGAGATCGAGAGAAGGGTGAGACTAAATGTGTGTATTAAAGCAGCTGGAGACTGTGAGAGATTGAAAAAGAGGGTGAGACAGAACTTGTGTGAGTGTGTGTATGAATGCAGTGAAGACTGTGTGTGTATATGTATGTGTGTGAAAGCAGAAGAGACTGTGTACTTGTGTATGGGAGAGAGAATGGGCTGCATGTAAAACTGTTGTGTTTTACTTGCTTATCATTTTTTTAAAGCACTGTACTATTTTTTATATATGTTTGATGTAAATGTTTCCTCCAACACCATTAACATATACTACAGCAAGTTTGAAACAGTAGGCGAAGGAACTATTTTACATTAAAAATATATAAAAAAATAATATAGTACTTAAAAAATAAATAAGCAAGAAAAATACAACAATTTTACAGAGATCCCATTCACTAAGCGTAATTAATCTGCAAGGTCATGGAACGCATTATCATGGATCTTATAAACAAGGATATTGGTAACCTCCAAACACTTGATCCCAAACAGTTTGCTTTTGTCAAAGGGAGATCATGCCTGTTAAATTTGGTCACCTTCTTCGAAGCAGTCACCAAAGCCATAGATGAGGGCAAGACAATGCACACTGCCTTCCTTGACCTAGCCAAACCCTTTGACACTATTCCCTACTCAGGCATAATAGATAAACTCTCCCAGCTAGGCATCAACCCATATGTTACCAGATGGGTAGCTAAATGGCTCACTGATAGAACTCACTCAGTCAAAAAAGGGGAAGCCACCTCTATTAGTAGACCCGTAACAGGCAGTGTACCCCAAGGATCAGTCTTGGGGCCTCTACTGTTTGGGATATACTGTTCTGAGATGCAAGCCAAAACCAGTGGTCTGTGGCTGACCAAAGTTGCAGATGACTGCAAGCTGGGTACTGTCATAAATTCCCTTAGTGATATGAACATCCTCCAAGATGGCCATAACCAAGCTAATTACTAGTGCCAGAAGCATGGCCTCAAACTGAATGCCAAGAAATGCATCATTATCCCTTTGGGGAAAATGGTGTCCCCACTAATTATCAGATTAATAACAATGCACTAAGCATGCAATCAGTCGTGAAGGACTTGGACACCCAGGTTGATAGCAATCTGACTTTTGACCACCATGTTGCCTCCATTGCACGGAAGGCTTTCTACATGGCCCACCTCATAAATAAGGGTATTTCATCCAGGAACAAGAAGGTCATAACATCCCTGTACTCCTCCCTTATCAGACCCATTATTAAGTACAATGACCCCTTCAACATGTACCTTGTCAAGCACATGTCGCAGTTGGAGAGACCACAGTGGTTCCTGACCAGGAAAATCCAGGGTCTCAAACATCTTCCCTATACAGATAGGCTTAAAGCCCTGTTCCTCTACTCAGTCTTATATACACTGCTCAGAGGTGACCTGTGTCTAGCATACAAGGCCGTCTCAGACTCAGCCTTGATGGAGTTGCTGCATATCTGTAAGGAAAACTCCACTTGCAAAACCCGCACACATGGTCTCAACCTGGTCTGTGACATTAACAGAACTTGTTGGTGGGATAGATTTGTGTCCCAATGACTCCCCATCTGTGGAATAGAATTCCTTTCCATGTCAAGCTGAGTACCTCTCTAGCCCTGTTTAAGAGGAACCTGGATGACTGGAGGATGACTGGATTGGAAACAGAAAATATACCCCTGGGATCCCACCTGTGTCCCTGCTGGACAGAGAAAACAGGTGCTGACTTTGTGGGAACATGGGTGAAATTCTTGGCTAGGCTTATAAGGGCCTCCAGGCCACTAGCCTAGTATCATCCTATGAACCTATGAACTTATGTATAATGGCCTCTAGGGTGTGTGTTAATGTGTAATTAATGTCCTTCCCGGGGTGTAGCGGCCCTCCATCTGTGGCGTCAGGCCTCATAAAACTCCTGGGTGAGCATTAATTATACATTAACACACACCCTGTCAGGTATTATTGCTTGTATGCCATGCAATAAACTTACCAAAAGGAAAACAGAGGCTCAGTCCTCAGATACCTTTAAAAATACATTATATCTTTGGGTGGTTAACAAAAAATGATGCCAATATATCAAGAAATCTTCATTCTTAGATGAATAATTTCACCCTGAATGAGTATATATATTTACAAACATATGACTCTATATTATCATTATAAATAAACCAAATAAAGTTGCAGGTTCAGAAACACAAAGCATCATAATATCATGACTGACATTTACATCAGTCACAGTGGGTTTGAGTCAGCAAGGTCACTAATAAAAAAAACCTTTATAGCAACATGGTGTGAACTCAGAGGTGATTAAGCTGAGCTGAGAATTTTTGGATTCCTGTAGTATGAACCTGACTAACTTACAAATTAATATTTATTGAATGAATTTATTTATTCATATCCTTTTGACTGTGGCAGCCTGACTGATTCCAAAAAATGACCCTTTACAGTAATCGCCCAAGTAGAACAGTTCCACAGATAACATTCAAAAATAGACACATAAATTATAGCTATTGCATACAGACACACTGATTTACATAATGATGCAGAAATATTTTCTGAGAAACAAATTGATGGTGACAGTGACTCAATAAGTCAAATAAGAAACACTGATACAATATTTCAAATGAGTGACACAGCAGATGATACAGGATTGTAAGCAGACGTATACACAAGTGACAGGTTGCTTTCTCTTTTCTAAGGCAATTAGTCGAGATGGGGTTGTCTATGTTAATATTACAACAATGTAAGAAGATGTTAATAAGAAGGGGTTCATAGAGGTGGTATTAGTGAGGGTTACAGAGAGGTGTAGAACTGAGAATGTTAGTATGTGATAATTGAGTGATGCAGAAGTAGGGTTAGGAGTCAGGACAATAAAAATGTATAAGTGGGAATAAACTAGCATTTCCCAAACATAAAAGTGGCAACTGGTTACTATTTTTGTTATAGGTTTGGGAAAGCATTGCTTTATGTAATCATCCAGGTGTCTTGGTTAAAGTTTGTTTATTTTGCATAATCAAAAAAAGAGAACTCTACCTGTGAAGATCTTTTCTTTTCTTTTTGAAATGGTACAAACCAGCACAGATTCAGCCATAATAGTGAGCAGAGTGAGTTTGTATGTTTGCGTGGACAACGCAAGTGTATTCCAGGTCTCTATAGAAAATACAGCATAATATACTTCATTATATCATGATTTCTCTACTGTGAGTGAGAAGTCAAATGATGTCTCCCTTCATTCTGGAGAATCTTCAAATTCTGACAGACATCCATATAAAGTCACTGGTTATGGTCAAAGAATCTTCTGGAACTACTAAGTCAAACATAAATGCAGACTCTAATGCTCCAATTACAAATTCATAGTTTGTTAACGTTATATTCAGTGTGCTTTGTACTTCTGAAATAAATTCCTCATGCAATACTCTGTAGAACCATGCTGGAGGTCTCTATCTCTTTTTTATTTATTTATTTATTTGTTTATTTATTTATTTATTTATTGTGAGGAGGTGCTCACTGGAATTCTAAGAATTTTAATTCCAGTTTTTCAAATAACTGAACTGCAGATGTAAATGTGCAGGAATATATAATGGGTCTGAGGCTTCAGTAGCTCAGGGTATTTTATCCATGCTGAGGTACAGTGATCTCAGAGTTTGTATATGTAAGTAGTAAATGCGGGGATGCAGTGGGGATGCAGCCATCTTGCCAGACATTCAGGAAGGCAACATCTCTTCAAAATTTGTTCTTTTTTAAGCTTGTATCACAGACCAGGTAGTATCAGTTCAGATCATCATTCTCAGTTATTATAGAAGGTACTACAACTGCAAAAGTTATGCAGAACTTATGGTATAAGGATATTAAAACTATATGTTTAGGCTGGAAAAGGTTTAGCAGCAGAACAACACATTTCTTATATCAACCAACCAAATCATTTAATTACTGGTCTTTGATTCCAAGAAGGGAAAAAAATAAAGATTTTTTTTAATTAAAAAGAAATACAAAATAAATACAAAGTTGTTGGATTTTTAAAGTAACTGTCATTATAAAAATTGTAGGTTATTGGCTTGCCCAAGGCTGAGGGCTCTTCCATTGACTTTGAAGCTGAAGTTCATATAATATTTCATGCTTCTACATATATCACTTTACAGACAATAAATCAGACATTACATTTGAATCATATTAATTTAAGTGGCAAAGCAGCTCAAACACATCTATAGCTTGTGGGAATCATACTAAAATTAATTAAATATAGGCACTGACATGTATTTCAACTGCTTTACCAATAAAAAGTAACTTAATGGGAGATTACATTTTCTTTTATTGAATTGCCTGTATAAATTATGAAATGAATTACTTTGCCACACTACAAAAAGACCTCTGTGAAAACATCATTAAAAGCATTTTTACATTTTCTCCAGAAATAATACTGGTTTGGAAAATGTCTTGTTTGCCTTTGCTTCAGAAGAAAACACAGAGATAGAATTATTAGTTATGTGGGCTTATCCTAAATTCTTTCATAAGCCCAAGATAAACGATATGCCTATTTCATTGATCGTCCCAAAGTCTTTTCCTTTTATCTTCTTTTCTGCTGTTTCATCTGGGGGCTCCTCATTACCATTTTTCTTTGTTTACTAATATGTAGTGAATATACATTCCTTGTTTCATGATTATTTATTTAATTTCTCTTATATTCTGGTCATCTAGACTCATCTTTAATGGCATATGTTCTTGTATAAACAAAATAAAATCTGTTATAAAAAGTAAATGAGAGATTACTTTTACTTTTAAGCAAGTCAATCGGATAATCATCATGGACAGCAAATTAAATTGAAATATAATTAACTATAATAACATTTAAAGCGTCAGGGTAAAAAAAGTCATGTGCGCTTATATTAGGTAAAATGATGCCAATTAAAATTATACAATAAAAACTGATGTTAGATAAATGGTTGTTAGCTTCTTTTGAATTTCCGTAAATTACTACACTGCACATGATACTCATCACTGGATTCATTTATTTACCACTTATTGCATATCATCAGGCTTTAGGAGGTATAACTACAGGAATGTGGAGATGGACTATACTGCAGTTTTTCTTGCTGCTGTTTGGACAACTATACTATGTTCACTTTTAGACCGTAACTATCATGTTAGTCATAGCAATTTGTTGCATCAGTCTACGGACAGAGACTCTTTTAGATCACCATGGCTTCTGAAGAACCCCCTTCCTTAAACAGTATACACATTTTTCATGTAACCAATTTTTATTCCCAAATTGTTTTTTTTTTTTAGTCTTTCTAATAATTTCCATATATCAGATTATAACAGTGTCCCATTTCACATCACAATCTGTTACTATACAGTAACACTTTCATTAAGAAATTTTATTATAGAAGATATTTTATGTGAATTGATTTTCTGATCCTGAAATCGTTGAACACCACACAAAAGGGATGACCAATCATGGCAAATAATACATTTCAGAATGCTACCCCCAGTTTTAAAAGGAACACTTTCAAAGCACCTATTTTTCTGGCATGCATTAAATTCAAACAACGAAGCGTTGTCTTTCTAACTGCAACTCCAATATTCAGATGCTGCCATAAATTTAATATTTAATACTGTATCAAATCCTATCTGGAGGTACCTTACCAATAATAGTACACAGAGATGCTAATGTGAATAACTGAGTAATTCAAAATTAAAGAAAATGTGTTTTGTTTTACTTGTCAAGGTGACTCTTGGAAGTATATACCTTACTCTGAGGCTGTGTGTTATTAGTATAATGCAGACGGTACAAAAGGTAAAGTGCTAGGCATGGAAAAGTGTGGGGCTTCCACCAAACATTATTCAGAGATTTGTATTTAGCATTATTAATTTTGCACTTTCACATGAACAGTCTGTTGCTTTACTGGGACTCACTCACCCTATATCCTCCAGTAACATTTTCTAAAATTTATTTGGGAGTCCATCAGATCCTTTTGTCTAACTTGACAGAAAATTGCCTACTGTCCATTTTATTTCAGTTCAGCCATGGTATCCAACATATCCTTATTTAGTCTGGGATGTAATTTATACACCTTATGCCATTCTTCCACAAGCCCTTTCAGCTGTCCCTGTGCAGGTCAAAGAAAAAGGTACAAAACTTTGAACTGATTCCGTCTTGCAAAGCAACCACCTCTAAAGGATTGGATAACAAATTCATAATGAATACAGTACTCGCCAATATATTTCTCACCAACATTTTTCATAACTTTCATACAAGATGGCACTACCTCTTTCTAAACTTTTTCTTTAGTCTGCCCTTTTACTGGATCTCCATAGTCCCCTCTCTAGTCCACAAAGATCTGAACCTCTTTCCCCTTTTCGTCTGTACCCTTTTTACTTTGTTAGGAATCTATATGTGCCCTTATACTACAGCATGTATCTAGAGATCACTATCCTATTGCACTTCCTCACATAAGATATTAGAATGCCCCTCACAGGCTGCTGAGAGGTGACTTGTGCCTGGCCTACAGAGCAGTCTTGGACCCTGCCCTAATGGAAATGCTGAACATCCTCAAGTCAAATGGGACAAGATTCACTCCCTCTGGGGATCTTCACCTAGCGTGCGACATTAATAGGACATGATGGACAGACAGATATGTCTCCCAGAGATTGCAACTCCCCTGGAACAAACTCCCAGTTTACATAAAACAGAGCTCCTCAATGACCCTATTTAGGCATAACTTAGACAACTGGATGGGAGACTATAAATTTATCCTGGGGGTGTCACCTATGTCAGTCTTGGATAAGGGCAGTCGGTGATAATCATAGACTCACACTGCAAATATAGACCATACAATTTGGTCAATAAGGGAGCAAGGCTATAACATGGCTAGGCTTATAAAGGCATTAGGGCCAATCACCTACTAACCTGCTATGAATCTATGAACCTATCATAGCTAAATGTCACCTATCTAATTAAAGAGGAAACTGATAATTTCTAATGTGCCTCCTAAAAAGTTTTAGCCAGCCCTCTACATTCTTCCTAAGTGAAGGGTCCTTCAAAATGCATAGATTCATTGTCCATTATCCCATGGATGTTACATTGAGAGATAATGTTAACAGGAAGGTGTTTGGGCAAGGTCCCTGACATACTATCTAGGGGATCAAAATAGGTAAGCAGATATAATAATGCTAAGAAATAAGGTCTGCTGGATAAACTACTCTGTGCATACTGTAGTAAAGCACCACCTGTCAGGAAGCGTTGTTCTCTATGACTCCACAAAGTAATCTGGAGGCATAGTTTGCAACAGTACCCATCTGCTGATCCCATGTGGTTCTTTTGTATAATTAGTTTGATGAAGCTCTAAAGACAGCAAAAAATTAAAGTCCCTCTCCAAAGTGTGAATGTTGTTTCCTATACTTCTCACAACACTTAATACAGCTCCACTCTGGTAATCAGTGGCACCATTCTGTTTATCAGGGGTTCTCGATCCAAAAGCTTTTAAAACAAGTATAGGAGATGTAGGGGTACACTCTTCTGTGTGGGGAATATAGGGATCACCTCCAATCAATAATTGTGTAACTAATTCTTTCTTAATTTATTTACATTTTAAAGGAAAGACTATAACGAATTTATGAAAAATGCATTCAAGCTTTTCCTCTCTGTATTTTTTATTTCAGCCTTTCTGGCTTTAAGGAATTCATGTGGAACCCATACATGCCATTTTCTCAACAACTAAAACTTCTCAAGCAACTGAACATCATGCTCTTTTAATTAGTTTATTACAGGAACATCAAATTCTTTTCCCTGCTGGGTCTATATTACCCCAGCGAAAAACCCTATGCGTGAATACCAAAACATTGACCCCTATACAGCGAACCACGAAAATTCTGAATGCACTAAAAAGCGAAAAAAAAAATATTGAACTGTCATAGTCAGCCAACCCCACCACCCGCTACATACTACCTACCCAAACAAAATAAATGAACCACATACATACACTAACCAAACCCTACTTCTAACCTAAACTAAAGCACCAAAACCCTGCCTCCAACACTACACTAAACCCCACAAACACAACTATCTATGCACTCTCCTTAACCCTTCCCTAACCATAAGGTCCATAACTACCACACACATCCCCTACAGACATGCACCTAAACAAAATAAATAATACACATACATACACTTAAAAAACCCTGCACCTAACACTACACTAACTCTTACATACATTACCTATCTATGCACTTACCTTAACCCAAATCCTAACACTAAAGTCCTATCTATCGCACACTTACCTTATGGAGCTATACCGCAGATGGGCTAACCAAAACAAATTGACATTTCGAAATTCGTGGTTTTGAACGTTCAGGGTTTACATACTTCGCACAATATGGTTCAACGTCTTCGTATTTGTCTAAAGGGATTTTCGATCGCGTAATAGGAACCCTCCCTGCTGATTCATTTGCTGTAGAAATGTAGTCCTGTTTAACTGATTTATACAATCAAGCTACAGTTTCATTTCTATGAGATTAGATTGCAAGAATGAGCAAGATGGTGATAGCTGGACGTTTAGCTCTTAAAGTTGTTACCATAGCTCTGCTGTGCTATGTCTCTGAGGCCTTGTTCTACTTTAATTTACACATTCCCCTACTTTCACCAGTTTACACCCAGTTCCTTTCCATCCCTTTTTTAAATTACCTTTCTGTTTGGTACTCCACTCTATTGTATTTTTTCTTAACTAAGAGGTTATGTTTACCTTGCCTTTTGCTGACTCTGCTTGAATTTGAAGCAGTGTGTTTTCCAAGTATAGCCAAACCATTCACATGTGCTGTACTGATGAGGTAAGAAAAGTTTGAAACATGCATGTCTACAGGGGGTTGACTATATTGGCCTAAATGTACCCAAAAAGACTTGAAAAGAAAAGTAATTGGGCATTCAGAAGCCATGTAGCTGAAACACTGATATGTGCTTAAGGGGCCATTTGCATACACCCCAGTGACGTCCTGTGCAGGAGGTTTAAGGCATTACATACACCAATGCAATGTATGAACACATCATACACCAATGCAATGTACGAACACACATACATAAATGCATGGAACTTAACGTACCCAACAGAACCAAGATGCTCTCCACCAAAAAAGGAAGCCAATCTGGTGGTCCCCTGCCATTAACAAATGCTACAACAGAAGAAAGAAACTGTTGCAGAAAAAGGTAAAGACTCAAGACGGGAAAAACTCCCTTCTTAGCCTCAACAAAAAGTTGAGATCCCTCATCAAATCCTCTAAAGCTAGCTAGCTATGAAGGAAAGATTGCAGCAGACACTAAAGACAACCACAAGACCTTCTATAGCTATGTCAAGAATCTCCATGGCACTGCCCAGATTTGCTCAGAGTTACTGCACAATGGCACTTCCTATACTGAGCCAACAGATGTTGCCAGCATACTAGCCGACCAATTCAGTGCCAACTTTACCCTCCCCCCCCCCCCAAAGATCCAATCACAATACCGGAAGAATGTCAGGCACCCAGTATTATCATTGCACAGGTTAAAGCTGCATTGTCCAAGGCCAAGAATACAGCTTTTATGGGACCCAACAATATCCCTGGCTGTGTTCTACATGAACTACAAAGTGAACTGGCACCGTACTTGTGTGCCATGTTCAATCACAGCCTCACCTCAGGCTTTGTCCCTACCGAATGGCGCACTGCCACAGTCATCATTCTCCATAAAGGGGGAGTGACTACAGACCCTGGGAACTATTTATCCATCAGCTTGACAAGTCTGATATGCAAAGCTATGTAATGCATAATCATGGAACTAATTAATAAGGACACAGGGAATCTCCAAACTCTGGACCAAACTCAGTTTGGTTTTGTGAAGGGTAGATCATGCCTGCTCAAACTGGTTGACTTCTTTGAGTCAGTCAACAGAGCTGTGGACAAAGGCAAGGTAGTTCATACAGCCTAACTCAATCTGGCCAAAGCCTTTGATACCATTCCCCACTCGGGAATTATAGATAAACTCACCAAACTAGGCATCAACCCCTATATCATTAGATGGGTTGCAAATTGGCTCACAGATGGAGCCCACAGTGTGAAAGTAGCAGACTCCAAGTCAGACTGCTGAAAAGACATGAATGGAGTCCCACAGGGATCGGTCCTGGGTCCTCTCTTGTTTGGCATCTACGTCTCAGAAGTCCAGGCCAACACAAAGGGACTCTGGCTGACCAAGTTTTCAGATGATTGTAAGCTGAGATTCATTAACTCTCAAGGTGGTACAGACATTCTACAGACAGGCCTCACCGAAACAAATGACTGGTGTTAAAACCATGGCCTTAAACTTAATGCCAAAAAATGCATCATCATCCCCTTTGGGAAAAACTCAGTTCCCACAAATTACCACACTGATGGTAGTCCACTGAACACAGAAGGCGTTATAAGAGATCTGGGGACACAGGTTAACAGCAACCTCTTATTTGACCACCACATTGCCACTGTGGTCAGAAAATCCTTCTATGTGGCATATCTCATTACTCAGGGTTTTGCATCCAAGAAGAAAGAGGTTATCGTCTCTCTCTACTCTTCCCTCATTAGACCAATCATCGAGTATAATGCCCCATTTGCCATGTACCTCACCAGACACCTGTAATAGCTGGAGAGGCCACAAAAGTACCTCACAAAGAGGATCCTAGGCCTTAAACACATATCCTACATGGACAGACTCAAAAAACTCCACCTTTTCCCCATCTCATATCGTCTACTGAGAGGCGATCTCTGCTTAACCTACAAAGCCATGTCTGGCTCAGCTCTTTTAGAAATGTTACAGCTAAAGAAATCTCAATCTCCCCACACCACACACTTCCATAATCAACAGAACATGCTGAGGGATAGGTTCATAACCCAGAGACTGCCCATGCTCTGGACTAGACTTCCAATACATGTCAAGCAGAGCACCTCACTGGCCCTCTTCAAAAGAAATCTTGATGTGTGGATGGCAATAGGAAGTTCACCCCAGGATCACTCCAGTGGCTCTACTCAGTAGAGGCTCTGGAAACTAACATCGGATGGCACAATGTCAGGGCAATTCTATGGGCTTGGCTTGTAAAGGCTTCAGGGCCATTAGCCTAATACCCACACCTATGAACCCATGAACATAGTCTGTTCTCTTGGCTGCGTCTTTATTGCAGTTTTTACTGCATGGCATACCTGTGTGACCTTTTTACTCTTTGGTATGGATGTTAGTTCATACGTTCATAGGTTCATACTAGGCTATCTGCCCTGGGGCATTTATAAGCCTAGCCCGATTGTGTTTGGCTTACGCCACCCCTTGATTTGAGTATACTGTGCCCTTTTTAAAGTTTAGTTTACTGTGCCTCTGTCTAATAGTGACATGGAAGTAATCCCCAGGACAAACCTACAATCCCCCATCCACTCATCAAGATTCTTCTTGAAGAGAGTCAGTGAGGTGCTCTGCCTAACATGAATTGGAATTCTATTCCAGAGCGAAGGGAGCCTCTGGGTAATGAATCTGTCCCTCCAGCATGTTCTATTTATTTCTGTGCTGAGGTTCAAGTCCCTCGACCGCATGGCTCTAAGGGATTTAGATTTACTGAGGTGGAGCATGTCCATTAATTCTGGGTTGGACATAGCTTTATATGTCAGGCATAGATCGCCTCAAAGTAGGCGGTATGCAACTGAGTAGAGCTGGAGTTTTTTTAACCGAGCAGCATATGGCATCTGTTTGAGTCCCTTGATTCTCCTGGTGAGGTACTTTTGGGGTCTTTCTAATTGCTGCAGGTGTCAGGTAAGGTACATCCCAAAGGGGGCATTGTATTCTATGATGGGCCTGATGAGGGATGAATAAAGGGCCACGATTACCTCTCTTAATCTAGATGTGAATCCTTTCATGATGAGGTGGGCTATGTAGAAGGTCTTTCTAACCACTTTGGCAATGTGGTTGTCAAAGGAGAGATTGCTATCAACTTGGGTCCCCAGATCCCTAATTACTTTCTCTGTACTTAATGGGTTACCACCTATGTGGTAATTTGTGGGCACATTGTTTTTGCCAAAGGGTATGACTATACACTTTTTGGCATTTAGCTTTAGACCATGGCTCTGGCACCAGTTATCCATCTCTGCGAGACATTTTTGAAGGATGTTTGTGTCAGCTGAACAGTCGATTATGGCACAAAGTTTGCAGTCATCTGTGAACTTGTGTGAGCCATAGTCCTCCCACATTGGCCTGTACCTCAGAAAATTAAATACCGAACAAGAGAGGTCCCAGGACAGAACCTTGTGGGACGCCACTTGTGACCGGTTTCGAGTCTGACATGGCTCCAGCAACTCTGACTCTGTGGGTTCTGTCTTTGAGCCAGTTTGTGACCCATCTTGTGACATAGGGGTTTATATTTAGGCTGGATAGCTTATCTATGATGCCCGAGTGGGGTATTGTGTCAAATGCCTTTGCGAGGTCCAGATAGGCTGTGTGGACTACCTTCCCTTCATCTATGGCCTTGGTGACTGTTTTAAAGAAGTCAACCAGGTTCAAAAGGCAGGATCTGCCCTTGACGAAGCCAAATTGAGTAGGATCTAGTGTCTGTAGGTCCCCCAATGTCTTTGTTTATGAGTTCCATGATGATCCTCTCCATAGCCTTGCAGACTAGGCTAGTCAGGCTTATGGGGCAATAGTTTCCAGGGTTCGTAGAGGTGCCACCTTTGTGGAGTGGGATCACTGTTGCTGTACGCCATTCTTTGAGCACATATCCTGTAGTGAGGCTGAGATTGTACAGCAGTTTTACTTGAGGGATTAGTTCTTCTTGGAGTTCATGTAGGATGCAACCCGGGATGCCATCTGGTCCCATGGAAGCAGTGTTTTTTGCTTTGGAGAGGGCAGCCTTCACCTGAACATCATAGATGTTTGGGAGGCTGCACTCTGCCGGGATAGATACTTGCTCTTTTGGGGGGGGAGGGGGGGGTTGAACTGAACCTGTCTGCCAGGATATTGGCGATGTCTGTGGGTTCAGTGTATTTTTTGTCGTTTAGAATCAACTCAGAACAAGTCTGGGAGTTGCATCCCAGGTTCCTAACATAACTGAAAAAAGCCTTATGATTGTCTTTAGTGTCCTGTGCAATTTTTCTCTCGAAGCTGGCCTTGGAGGATTTTATGAGGGATCGTAATTTTTTGCTAGTACTGATCAGAGATGCCTTCCCTTTTAGGGATTTTGCTCTACCATGTAGTAGCTTCCTCCTTCTGTTGTACAGTTTATTTATGGCTGGGGTCCACCAGACTGGACGCCTGCCTTTGGATGACTGGGTCCTGATTTTGTTTGGGATAGCATGATCCATGCATTCCTGGAGATGTCCGTAGAATGCGTTTATATAGGATTCTGCAGTTTGGGCCGTAGTTTCCACTGGCTCTGGGGCCTTGAAGGATTCCACTTCAGTTTTGAGAAGTGTGAAGTTCGCTTTTGAGAAGTTTTTCACTGTGGTTTTCTGGGCTGGGGGTGGGGTCAGGATGTGGATAACAAGTGAAATTAATTTATGGTCTGATCTTACCAATGAGGGATATACTTCTGGTATGGAGCATAGAGTCCCCATGTTGGTAATGATCAGGTCTAGTATGTTTTCTCCTCTTGTGGAAGTGGTGACTAGTTGTTCCATAGCATTTGAGTTTATAAATTCCAGGAACCTTTGGGCTAAGGTGCTGGGGCTTGAGATATTTATGCAGATACCCTAAAGTTATGGACATCAGGCTTGCTTTTAAGATGTGTATTTTTGAAGCAAAGGCAAGAAATCCACTTATGTTGTATTGATGAGCTACAGCTAGTCCTATAAAGATGTAAAAATAAAAGATGTCAGAGGCACTCAGAAGTCTTGTAGCTAAAACACTGGTTTATCCTTAAGAGGTTATGTGCATATATTCCATGGGCCTCCACTTCTGGAGGATTAAGGTATTACACAGTCAAGACTCTAGCATGCATGAGTCTTTCTTGTAGTTTTTACTGAAGGGTTGGTCTGTATAAATTTTTTACCCTTCAGTGTGTATGCTTTCATCTAAGGGATATTTTATAGATCAAGCCCATTTTATGACCTGTCTCCGGTCATTCATACCTTGTTTTTGTGCCTTAACTAATACAACTCCCTGTATCTGAGACTTCTGGACTACAAAACTGATCACCTGCAACAATTGTAAAAACTCTGCTCCTTGGTTGCTAACTAGTACTTTATAGTGCCATCATATTATACCAGTTTTGAAGCCTCCATTGACTGCCTGTTCAGTTGTATATCATTCAAAATATTATTTTCTTAACTTGTCTTACCATGCATGTTGTGGCTTTCCCTAACAGTAAGTCTGTTTGATAGAGCTTCTTATACCATAATGTCACACTTGTGCCCTAAACTCAGCCAGGGGCTGCTGGTGGTTCTAATGGTAGTCTTTGAATCCTCTTGGATTCCCTTCTTTCCTTATCAAGCTCCATGCTTTTTGGAACTTACTAAATTACTGTAGGAGACTCTAGTAACCAGCAGCTTTAAAGGGTCCTTTAAGAATCATCTGTTTTCTAAAGCATGTTAACAGTACTGGACAGTACAGTGGCACAGTACTTAATATTACTACCTCACAGCTCTTGGATCTCCACTTCAGTTCTTGGGTAGTATGCATTCTGCGTGGTATCTTCCTGTGCTCTCTGTGTCCTATTTGGGCATTCACTAGGTGGACCAATGTCTTCCTGCACCTCAAATTCATGCAGTGAGTGAATTAGCAATACTCTAAATTGCTCATTGTTATTAATATTGACTGTGTGTTTGCATTCTCAGGATAGGTTGGCAGCCTATCTGGAATTTGTTTCTTTACCTTTCATCCACTGAGTGCTATGATACTCTCCCATTTCCCACATGCCACAACATGAATAAAGCTAGCCACGGTGGTGCAGCAGTAGCATTGTTGCCTTACAGCAAGAGGTTCTCCTGTTCGATTCTCAGCTGGAGTGCCTTCTGTCTGGAGTCTGCAAGTCCTCCCTGTGGTCGAGTGGCATTCGAAAGACATATGTAGAATGGGCCTGTCTTCGTTGAAGGTTGTGCATCAAGCTGGCACCTTGGCACTGTAAAAATCTACTGCCAATCATTAGCAGACCGGAGTTCTGCTGTGGCGACCCCTAACTGGGAAAAAAGCCAAAAGAACAACAACTGACATGAATAAAGCTGGTAATGGAGAATGAATGAATAATTTCTATTAGTATTATTTTTGTTTCATTGACATATGTTGGTTCCTTTTAATATGTTTTACTATTTTCAAATTGGTTTGTTTTTGGGCATTCATAGGATCATAAGAGGTTTCTAGGCTATCGATCTAGAGGTCATTTCAAGTCTAGCCATTTTATCCCAATGTAATACCAATGATAGTCAATACACAGGATTGTATTTAGTAAAGACCGCCCATGTCCAGGAGGGTTGTGGGCACTATATCTGGTAAGAATTTATGGTGCCCATCCACAAGTCCAGGTTCCTTTTGAACAGTGTCATAGAGATGCTCTGCTTCATATGAACTGGTACCCTATTCCAAAGATGTGTCAGTCACTGTGAGACAAATCTGTCCAACCAGCATGTTCTACTCAAGTCCCAGGCCATATTTAGGTCCAAGAAATGGGTAGCTCTATTCCCGTTTGATTTATGAATGTGCAGCAAATTCATTAGGTTTGGGTTAGAGATTGCTCTGTAAGCTAGGCATAAGTCTCCCCTAATAAGACTGTATGATACTGAGTACAATGACAGGGACTTTAGATGGTCTGTGTAAGTAATGTGCTGGAGTCCCTTGACCTTCTTTGTTAGAAACCTCTGAGGTTTCTCCAGTTGCTGTACAGAACCTTTCCAAAAAGTAGGTCCTACAAACTACTTGATTCATTATACAACAACAAAGCAATTTTAATGAATATATTTTCTTTAGTACACCACAAATATGTAACAAAACTATCAGCAATTGTAAATCTTAGCAAAAGGAAAAGAAAAACTTGCTCCTTCTTCCATTACTATGTAGGTACCACAAGCCCAGACAGCACCCAACCCATCAACAAATATTGTGAATTAAATACTGTAAACAGTCCAATTTCCCACAGTTCTGTAATACTGCAGCCATTCACCTAATAAAGGTTATGTGGTTTTATAACGGAAGGGCAGTAAATGTGCTTTCCACTAATTACAACTGCCTTGAACTGGTCTGTACCTTGTCACAAATCATACAATAATTGAACAGCTATACTAATAAAATGAGCAAACCAAACTTGTCTATATTTGGTTTATGTTCTACCCAACTGAAAAGTGTGGAAAGTCAGCATTTGATTGCATGCCTTAGTCAAATATATTCCACATATTTCTCTTTATAAGGGCAAAGATGTGAAATAGATGGGGAAAGGGGGTTACAGAGGCACAGTAACTGGGAGAATGAACCAGAGAAGCAGTAAACTTTACAGACAGGAAGCCAGGGAATAAGGAATTAATGTGGAAACCATTGCATGAAATACCTGTTGCTGCAGTCAATATCTGTATTCATCCCATAGAGTGGATCCAGGCATGGCTGATATCCAGGGCACCCCAGCAGATAAAGATTAGGGATAGGACTGTGTGCATGTTTAAGCACAACAAAAATCCTTCAGTCGGACATCATCCATCAATCCCTTAATTAACACCACCCCCTTCATTAACTATGTATAGAAAAGTAAAGGGAACAATACTTAGAGCTAACATGGTTTACTGCTCAAGCAACATAACTTTTGCAAATCCAGGACCTGTGATGGATTCTCTTACTACCTCATTAATCCTCAGCAGAGTCACTGATATCGCGACACTAATGTCACTGCTGATAGTGTGATAGCCTGCTTCCCCAAACTGATAAGTATATTTATATCAAGTTAGGCATATTCTTGTCACTGGGCATGGAAACTCTTCCTATTCATATTTTGGCATATAATATCTATGAGCATAGCTCTCAACCTTCCATTGCTAAAATGAGGAACACTCACCTTCATAATGTGGAACAAATGGGCAAAATGTGGAACACATACTAATGGCTTACTAACAACTTCAAATAGGAAGGTCATAGGATGGTTAAAATATGCTTGTTTTACTTATAAAATGAATTAATATGATTAATTTCAATTTACCATGGATTTCACTTGAAAAAAAATTCCTAACACTGAATGTGTGACACTCTTTTCAATGTGTAACTTTGAGAAATTTCGAGGAACATGAACTTTTTAAGACCCCAAATGAGGTACGTTCCTCGTAATGAGGTACACTTGAAAGGTATGTCTATGAGCATCTGATTCTATAACATCTTCATTTTCACATGATATATCAAGCAATGACTCAGAGATCTGTTAGTCATCTTACATAAGAGTCAATTCCTTTGTCTTAGATCTTCCTGGTGGTATGTATCACTGTCCTGATCTTTTCTTAGTGAGGAAATAACTGGAGGTAAGCAGACCTTCCTTTTCCTCTCTGAACTCTTTTTTCACAGTGTTACCACCATTCATCCTTTCTTAGACCCATTTCTTGTCCATTCTTAAGGACTCCAATCCCATATGTTGTTACTACCACAGTCAACTTGGATGTTTGCTCCATGTCTGGCAATCTGCCAAGAACATGTCTGTTTGTTTTTTCAGATGCATTAGAAAATTACATGATGATTTGCCTCTCACTGTATCCAGCATCACAAAAAATCATAACTGGATACTGAAACCCAAATCCACATCTTTGCAAAGTCATCATCATCTTCTATCTGCTGTTCCCGTTAGGGGTCGCCACAGTGGATCATCTGTTTCCATTTCTTCCTGTCCTTTGCATCATGCTCTTTCACACCAGCCACCTGCATGTCCTCTCTCACCACATCCATAAACCTTATCTTAGGCCTTCCTCTTTTCTTCTTACCTGGCAGCTCCATCCTTAGCATCCTTTTCCCAATATACCCAGCATCCCTCCTCAGCACATGTCCAAACCAACGCAATCTCGCCTCTCTTGCTTTGTCTCCAAACTGTCCAACCTGAGCTGACCCTCTAATATACTGATTCCTATTCCTGTCCATCCTAGTCACACCCAGTGCAAATCGTAACATCTTTAACTCTGCCACATCCAGCTCTGACTCCTGCCTTTTTGTCAATGCCACCGTCTCCAACCCATATAACATAGCTGGTCTCACTACCCTCTTGTAGACCTTCCCTTTCACTCTTACTAGTACCCGTCTGTCACAAATCACTCCTGACACTCTTCTCCACCCATTCCACCCTGCCTGTACTCTCTACTCCACCTCTCTTCCACACTCACCATTACTCTGAACTGTTGATCCCAAGTACTTAAACTCATCCACCTTTACCAACTCTACTCCCTACATCCTCACCATTCCTCTACCCTCCCTCTCATTTACACACATATATTCTGTTTTAGCCCTGCTGACCTTCATTCCTCTTCTCTCTAGAGCATATCTCCACCTCTCCAGGGTCTCCTCCACCTGTTCCCTACTCTCGCTACAGATCACAATGTCATCTGCAAACATCATAGTCCACGGGGCCTCCTGTCTGATCTCATCTGTCAACCTGTCCATCACCACTGCAAATAAGAAAGGGCTCAGAGCTGATCCTTGATGTAATCCCACCTCCACCTTAAACGTAGCAGTCACTCCCACCACAGTCCTCACCAATGTCACACTACCCTTGTACATATCCTGTACCACTCTTACATACTTCTCTGCTACTCCCGACTTCCTCATACAATACCACAACTCGTCTCTAGGCACCCTGTCATATGCTTTCTCTAAGTCCACAAAGACACAATGCAACTCCTTCTGACCTTCTCTGTATTTTTCCAATAACACTCTCAGAGCAAACATTGCATCTGTAGTGCTCTTTCCTGGCATGAAACCATACTGCTGATCACTAATCATCACCTCCCTTCTTAACCTAGCTTCCACTACTCTTTCCCATAACTTCAAGCTGTGACTGATCAGTTTTATCCCTCTGTAGTTACTGCAGCTCTGCACACCACCCTTATTCTTAAAGATAGGTACCAAAACACTTTTTCTCCACTCCTCAGGCATCCTCTGACTTTCCAAAATTTCATTAAACAATCTGGTTAAAAATTCCACTGCCATTTCTCCTAAGCACCTCGTTGCTTCCACTGGTATGTCATCTGGACCAACAGCCTTTCCATTCTTCATCCTCTTCATAACTGTCTTTACTTCCTCCTTGCTAATCTGTTTCACTTCCTGATTCACTATCCCCACTTCATCCAACCTTCTCTCTCTCTCATTCTCTTCATTCATCAGCCCTTCAAAGTACTCTTTCCATCTACTCAACACACTCTCCTCACTTGTGAGTACGTTTCCCTCACTATCCTTTATCACCCTTACCTGCTGCACATCTTTCCCAGCTCTGTCCCACATCTTTGCAAAGTGTTGATACAAAAGAATGATGCTCTGTAATAAGAAAACAAAGCAGTCCAATTTAATCCTTATTTGTATATTTGCAGCTCTGACAATTTGTAAGATGCCTGTTTTGTTGGTAATTTTTATTTTTCCAAAACGTTGAGAAACCTTATGCTTATCAGCCCATTGTTTCCATACCACAGACTACACTAGCAATCAGTATCCAGAAACTCTTTATACTATGAATAATAAACTTAACAGGGTTGGGCTTGTCCTGCTTTTCTGGTACTCTAACAGCATTCATACTGTTGTGTCGTAATTTATTTATTATCTTTTTACTAACTGGGTTAGTTCCACTAGGCTAGTGACCTCTTCTTGTGGGAGATCTCAGATGCTATTTACACTAGTAAGTACCAGGGAGTCAGGGAACTTCCCCTACTCTTTTCAATAGGAGGACATCTGTGCACATGTGTGTGTGTGTGTGTGTGTGTGTGTGTGTGTGTGTGTGTGTGTGTGTGTGTGTGTGTGCATGGTACGTTTTGCTTCCTGCTTCCAGTCTGGGTATGAAGGCGGCTTGGAAAAGCAGGAAGCTACCATAAGCAAAAATGGAGTTTGTAGAGCAGAATAAGAAGGTGACTCTTGATTGTGGTGCTGTTAATCGGACAGCAGAGATGTTTATTTCATCAGAAAAGGAGTCAGAAGCCAAGAATAGTACGAGAGACAAGTATGGTATGTTCAAGATGGAGGAAAAGGCAGATGAGCCTTTTCAAAGTAGTAGGAAGGCAGCAGATGCAGTGGAGATAGATTGGAAAAGGTGTTCCAGCAGAAGCTTTTTGAATTCAAGGATGCAACACAGGACTGTACTGTTACAACCATCTGGTCAGGAGGGTTGCAGAATGATATATTCTTGGAGATTTTTATTTATTTATTTATTTCAGTTTGATTACCGGGGAAGTCCACTGGGTCAAGAAGAACCCATTTTCAGTGGAGGCCCAGGGAGAAAAGCTCCAAAGGCAGTACAACCAATGCAATGTTTAAGAAGAATACAAAACATAATACAAACAGCAAGAAAACAAAGTAAGACACTGCAAATTCAAATTACAATAGAAAGTACTCACAGTAAGAATATTTTAAAATGCATATTTACAATAGAATGTAGACACAGTAAGAACATTGAAAATGCAAATTTACAATACACTGCAAGAATTTATAGGACACAGCAAAAGTTAAAAATTAGTCAAAATATTTTTTTTTTTTTTTTTTGCTAACTATTCAATATTGTCATCCATACAGTGAAGTTAGAGCCTGCTAAAAACATAGCTAGAGTTTGAGTGTATAAAGGTGCAGGAGTACAGGGGCTTAGTCTAGGGCAACCTTGGGATTAAGTAGGGTGAAAGCAAGAACATTTCCATTTTGAAGATAGGTGTGAGAAAAGTTGGGTTTTGAAGTAGTCTGAGTTTGGTATGGTTCTAAGAGAAGGAGGGAGAGAGAGATGGTGGAGGAAAGTGAAGTGGAAAATGATAAGGATTTATCTTGTGGAGAAATGATGGAGAGAATACTGAAGGAAGAAGGGCAGCAGAGTGAGGAAAAGCAGATAGAGAAGGAATTGTATGATGAGATGGTGAGAGATGGAATATGTGGTAAGCAAGTAGAAGATACAAAAGTTAGAAGAAAAAGACTGTTTAAGGTTTGACTTGAAAAGAAGGAAGATGCAAGCTATGTGATGCAGTTATTAAGATGACCAGGAATAAAACATATGAGGTAAGAGTGTTTACATATATTAATAAAGAGACTTTTTGTGAAATTATTTTCGATAATGGGCAGATAATGGAAAAGTTTATAGAGGAATATAAAAAAAAGAAAAACTGTTCACCATGGAACTTATAAGTACTTAAGCCCTCTTTTAGGGAAACTAAGAAAAAAATAATATTCAATTCTGAATTGAGGTTGAAAAAGAGACTTTAAAAAAGCACTTATTAAATCTGTGCAATGATGTACTAAATTTATTGAAAATGTATGATAATAGAGGTTTAATGACTGGTGCATGGGACTGCAATGTGATATTGAAACTGGAAAATGACTGTATTGTACATATTCCAAGTGTGTTATTACTGTCAAAGGAGACAGACATTTGGTATGATATTGAGGTTAGCCAAAGATGTGCTTTTTGTATGGAAAAACAGATAATTTAATTAACAAATGTGAAAAAAGAAAATGTTTTATATGTGGGTGTTTGGGACACAATGCAAAAGGTTGCAAACCTAAATGTTATAAATGTAAAAAAGTGGGACATTTTGGGGGGAGTGTGAAAAAAAAGAAAACAGAATTGTATCAGACATAACAGAGACTGTATTAGAACAAAGTAATAAGGAAAAAGTTATAGAAAAGGATGTAGAAGAGAAACAAATGGAAGAAAAAGATAGTAATACTGATATGAAACAAGTAACTCAAAAAAGTGAAAGATGATTTAAATACAGTAAATATTGAAGTAGAAGAGTCAAATTTAAGTGAGAATGATGATGGTAAATGGAATATAGTTAGACAAAAACGAAATTCATTTGGAAAAAGTGAGACAAAGGAAAAAGAAAAAATATAGAAGGCTTAAAAAAAGAAAAAAGAAAGGGACAGGATGAATACATACTATTATTTAAAGTAGAGTTACATGTAAAGTTTTGTCAATAAATGTGAATAGTTTTAAAAAGTTGGAAGTCATGTAAATGTGAATAGTTTTAAAAAGTTGGAAAGTATCTGCGGTGGTGGTGCTGCGGTAGCGCTGTCGCCTCACAGTAAGACGCTGTCCGGTTCAATTCTCAGCTAAAGCATCTTCTGCGTGGAGATATGCGTGAAAGGGCGTACCTTCGTTGAAGGTTGTGTGTCAGGGCTGGTAACTCGACACGTAAAAATCAGCTACCAATCATTAGCAGACCGGAGTTCCGCTGTGGCGACCCCTAACCGGGAAAAGCCGAAAGACGCAAACAAAGTTTTAAAAAGTTGGAAAGAAGGATAATAGTTTTGGAGTGGTGTAAGACATTAGATAGTGATGGTATTATACTAGAAGATATTAGATTTTAGTCAAAAACAGAAAGATATCAAACAAAAGTGTGGTGGGGGAAAATACAATATGGAATTTCAGGAAATAAACCTGTTCAGGAATACTTGTATTATATAAAGATGCAATTAAAGTGTTAGATGTTGCATTTGTTATAGTAGATAGAATTGTTGTTATTGGCATAAGATGGAGAGAACATGTTATAAGAATTATTGCATTATATGCTTATGCTATAAAAAAAGGAGAGGGAAGAGATGTTTAGAAAGATAATACAAAATGTAGCAGTTAATTTGAAAATAATTGTAGTAGGGGCCTTTAATTGTAATTCAAGACAACCTAACAAAAAGGCTTATGATTTTAAAGTAGTAAAGGACATTATAATATATGGACAATTAAAAATTTGGAATTTAGAGACCTGGACATATAGAACATGGGAGAAAAGAACAGAAATAGATTATTTTTTATTATCTGAAAGTTTAGTAGCAGTCGTACAAGGAGTAGTACTGACAGGGTTTTCAGATCACAGGGCAATATGGATTATAGTAAAAGGAAAATATGATTATATAAAAAGAAAGAAAGGCATAAAAAGAATAAATTAAGTAAACTGTGATGATAACGGGAGAAAAGAGGTCATGATGGCAAGATCATGTACAAATGAGAGAATTTTGCAAAATTGTTCAGAATGGTGGTTACATTTTAAACTAAAATATAAAAAATGTTACATGGCATGGGAAAAAGAGAAAATATATAGGAAAAAGAGAAATAAGAATTTAAGTAATGATATGATTGAGTGTATAGAGAAGAATGATGAGAATTTCTTTAGTAAGGAACAGAAAATATATGAATTGAATAAGAAAAAATAGAGCATTTATTGTATAAACAGATATTTTTAAAAAGAAAAAAGAAGAAATTGCAGCATATTTATGTAAAATAATCAAAGAGAATAATAGCGTAATGAGGGAAATGAAAGATTCATCAGGTATGATACGTAGCACACAAAAGGAGATTATGAATATCGTAGAAGAATATATTAAGACAGTATTTAAAGAAAAGAAAAGTAAGGCATGGAAGAAATGGAAGGTAAGTACATTTTCAGACATGGAGACATGGATTTAGAAAAAGAGATAGAAATAGAAGAGCTAAAACAGGTAATAAAAGGAATGCATTTTGATTCTGCAGCAGGACCAGACAGAACAGAATATAAGATGTATAAAAATCTGACTTTGGAGAAAATAAAATGCTTTATAAAGATATTAAATGAATGCTTAGAAAAAGCTTTTTTTAGAGTTATGTAGAGGTGTCATCAGATTTATATGGAAAAAAAGAAGAGAAGGGAAAAATTCAAAATTGGAGACCAGTTGTATTAAATAATATGGATTATAAGATTTTTATGAAAATATTATACAAAAGGATGGAAGGAAAAGTAGGTTAGGTTGTAAGTGATTATGTATGTAAAAAGTTCAAGACATTATTAATAATTAGGGAATTAGTAGATGATATAGTAGTTAGAAATGCTCAGGCAAAAGTGATGGTAGGAGATCTTTGTAAAACATTTGATCTGATACATCATTTAGTTTTATGGGACACATTTGATTTGTATAATAGAAGACAGAGGATTAAAAATGTGTGTATGACAGCATACAAGTGTACTATAGTAAAGATTATGATAAACAGATGGTTGAGTGATTATATAAAGTTAGAGAAGGGTATCAGGCAAGGATGTCCATTGAGTGGTACATTATTCACACTAGTAATGAATGTAATATCAATGTACATGAATAAGGAGATGGATGCTAATAGTTATATTTCTAAGAAAGGGATACAAATGCCCATATTGTTGAGTTATGCAGATGACATTATCATTCCAACTAAAAATTAAGTTAGCATGAATGTAGTAATAAAGTAGTTACAAGAAGATATTAAGGTGTTTGAGCTAGTTTTAAATAAAGATAAAATTCAAGGCTTAGGTTATGAAGGAAAAATTGGTGGAGTTGAATTTAAAAAAGAAAAATTAAGATCCTTGGAACAGACTTTGGGAAGCAAAAAATTATAAATTCTGTATGGAAAGAGGAAATAGAGGAATTTTAAAAATGTGCATGTTTTGGAAGTCTTTTAGGCTTTCCTTTAAAAAGAAAGTATATTTAATAAATTAAATTCTGTTAGCAAATAGTACATATTTAACTAGTGCCTTTAGTCTTCCTTTAAATTTAGAGATGGATGGAAACAATATAATAATCACCTCTATATGGGGGATGAAGGTTAAACCCTGGAAAAAGAGACATGTTATATGTGCATAATGAAAAAGGAGGTTTGGCCTAATGGTTAAGATGCTTGTCTTATAAGCACAATGGACAGAGTTTGATTCTCATGTGGGATAATTGACTAGGCTTAACATAGCCCACAAAGGCAGTTAGTCTAGCACTATAACCTGTGAAGTAAACCCTATAGTGTGTATGTCAGCCATACATTTATACACAGTAATGAAGCATTTAAAAGATAACGAGGATGCTTTAATAATGAAAATATTAAGTGTGAGGTATAAAATAGAATGGTTGACTTTTTCTAGTTCTAAAACAAGGAGGAGTTGTAATAAAGAAATGGAAAAGTAAAAAGATAAGATTATTTTGTGGAAAATTAATGTGAAAGAAATTGAAAATGATAGAAATAATTGTATGAAAAGGTTATGGAAAAGTATTACAGGATATATCCTTGGAAGGAATTAAACAATGAGAGAAGGAATGCTATTGCTGCAAGAATGAAGAGATGTAAAAATATAGAATATCAATATTTTCTATGGAGATTGTCTATACAAAAGTTACCAGTGAATGCTAATATGCCATATAAAACTATAAAAGACAGAGTTTGCCTATATTGTGGTGAATTTGAAACAATGTAAAAGGGTAAAAACATTATGAGAAACTTTATGGGAAAAGATTATTGCTAGAAGAATATGTATTAATGTGTGTATGCTTAATGCTAATTAATAGTCAGAAGAATTAACACTTTTTCATTCTATTTTACATGCACTGTGTTATATAAATTGAGTTTCATATGAGACTGAAAATGATGCTTTTTGAAAACTGCAGTATGCCTTCTGAAACTTGCAAGATGCCCTCTGACCTAGTAATTTCTAGCACAGCAATATTCATGTTTATGCCGTTTGGAAATGTACTTGAGAAGCAGGTGCTTATCTGCTAGGTCAGGAACGAATGAATGAACAATACTATATTCTGTAAATGTAATGATTTTAAACAATCAGCTCTGTTCGAAGCATGAGAACATGTACAGCTGCAGAAGCTTAGAGATAAAGTAGACAAAGGATTATCAGAGAAATGAACTGTTAGTTTTGTGCTTGAATTAGCCATAGTACCTTGAATGGTAACATAACATGTATCTAATTGGTGGTAATCAAGGCCACGTTGTTTTCCTCAGGAAGTTTCTCACAAAAATTGATAAATCAGCAGAAATTCATAGGACTGATGGTCAACAAGTGATGATGAAAAGACTGGTAATTTATTATGTCAGCTTGGTAGGCAATGTCTAGTTAGAGAATGTATAAAAGTGAAAGTATTTCCTGTTTCTAGTTAGACAAACTCTGTAATAGCACCTTTTTGTCGCCTTGCTGCAAGATTAAAGTGCCTTAACCTGAACCTACCGTGTTTTGATAATTTTTAAAGTATATTTTTCCTTTGACAGTTTGGTCCTTCGGACCGTAAAGTACCTCTCGCTCTAGGCCTAGGTCAGAATTGGGCCCGGTGGCATGCATCCGTACGGAGAAGAGGCCAAATCGGCTCTTCTGTTTTGAAAGACCTCCGACTGAATTGCCTTTCGAAAGAGGCCAGCCACTGTTTCTGATCTGGGATTGGAGGACGAGTCAATGATCCAGTGGATCAACCCACGGAGGGTCAGGTAAGGAGGAATTTACCTTATTTCTGTTTTAAGATCAGGGACTAGTTGCAGAACTGTTTTTGTCAGGAAGATTTGCATGTGCAGGTCAGGGACAAAGAAGGTTACTGTCTTGTCATAGATCAGGGAAACAGAATAGGTAGACAGTTATTCTAGATAAACTGTGAAAAGGTGTAGAACCATGGTACCATGTGATAAGAAGGGTTACGTAACAATTTACAGCTTAGCTAAGGCAACATGGGAAATCAGTGCACGAAAAGTTCACCGAGACCTGCCCCTAACTGAAGACGTGAAATATATGCAATTACAGCGTGCCAACAATGTTAAGTACTATACAAAATGGATTGATAAGTATAAATTTGATGGTAATTTAGATAAACTTGCACTTATTAAACTTGTCAGGTAACTTAAAACAGACGCAAAAGATCAATGGAAAAAGCAACGACAATTAGGAGTCCCTCTGGCACATAGGTGGCTTGAGGAAGAAAATCGCAGGGAACAAAAGATTAAAAATTCAAAAACAATGTTCTTAGACAAAGAAGATAATAACTTGGTAATAGCAACGGCCCCTCCTTCGCCCCCTCTGCTTCCCTTACCAGAATACGAAGCGAGTGGACAAGCTGATCCACCTCCGCTATACCCAGCTGTTTCTACAGCATCAAAACCGTTTGTCAGAGATCCTATTGAGACAAGGTCTTGAACACGCAACTTGACAGGGGAAATTGAATTATATGAAATAAATAGAAAATCACAAGCTATGAGTGAGGAAGAGATATGTCCACTCATAGAAGTACCAAATCCTCAGGCAGGACAGGCAGTACAGGATCCGACTCTTTTAGTTTATAGACCGTGGACACCGGAAGATGTCCGGAAAGCCATGGAGGGAATTCCCCATCCGAAGGTAAATTTTCGAAAATTTTTAGAAGACTTACAGGGTATGAGATTAAGTTACCATTTGAATGGAGAGGAAGTAGAAAAAGTAGTTAGACAAACTCCCACATACTAATGCAGAATTGGATGGCAAAGTAAAGGGTCTGACAGACCGAATCTCTGAAAAATGGAAGCCTAGGGCTGATTGGACTTGCATTAATCAGTGCATTCAACAAGAAGGTGAAACGGTTGATAGATATTATGCTAGATTATTAGAGTGTTTCAATAACCACTGCGGAATGCAGATACCAGAAAATCAGACACATGATTCCCCATATGAGCAGCAGCTAAAGAATGCATTCTTGAAAGGTAGTATAACTCCTATTAGCAGCTTTATTACAAAGCACATGGTAGATCATCGTACAAGTAGATTGCAGCCATTACTTGAATATGCAAGACATGCAGAAAGACATTTTAATAGTAAAAAGAAGAAGAAAACTCAAGTATTTTCAGCAGAAGATGGGTCAGAAGTTTTTGTAGTACAAACTGGGAGAAAGGGTAAGAAAAATACCCAGGGAAACAAACAATCTGATAAACGATCAGAAGATTTTGAAGAAAGAAAGAAAAGAGGTGAATGTTCTAAATGCGGGAAAAAAGGACATTTAGCAAGGGATTGCAGGCTGAATAAGAAGGTGACTACGGAAGATAAGGAGGATGAGGAATGACTATATGATAGTCAGGAATCACTGAATGAGAACAAACAGGAAAAGACAAATGCGAATGTGGTAGCAAGGGTAGAGGATGTGACAGAAGGGGTAGAGGATGTACATGAATTTGCCTGTCGGGCGCTAGGATCCGCCACATAACACAAGCACTCAGGTCACTCCAAGGCAAGTACAAATATGACTCAGTCATTGTCCATGCTGGTGTGAATGACCTGAGACGTACCTCCCTGGACTACATGAAAAGAGACATAGAGGAGCTCTCTGAGCATGTAGCCCAGGCCGGTATGACCCTGACCTTGAGTAGCATCTTACCCTCACCAAGAATGATGCCACAATATGAAGACAAGATGATCAATTTCAACAACGGGCTTAAGTGTTGGTGTCATTCAAAGGGGATCCAATGCCTGTCAGCCTGGGATGACATGCTCGACAAGCCACGATGCTTCGCTTGGGACGGCTTGCACCTGTCACCCCTGGGCTTTCAGATATTGGCAAAGGCTCTTGCTACCCCCATAGTGCCTTTTTTAGGCAAGGCTCAGAAGACAAACCCACCTCCATAGGTATCACAAGGGATAAGAAACTAAGAGTAATGCTACTCAATGCCAGAAGTCTAAACCTCAAGATGCACGCACTCGAAACTCTCCTTAGCATGGAGAACATCGATATCTGTGCAGTAACAGAAACCTGGTTCAAGGCTCCCGAGAGCACCCCAGCACTACCAGGTTATACCTCATACCAAGCTTTTCGGCCCCAAAACTTGGACCGAACCACAAAAGGAGGGGGAGTATCAATTTTCGTCAAAGATACCCACACCTCCAGGTTGGTGGCACAGCACGAAGCATCAGAGACTATCCATGTGCAACTAACTGTGGATAAAACTGCCTTCCAGTTTATACCCTGCTACAGACCACCCTCCCAAACACAGGAACCCCACTTGGCCTTCCTGAGAATACTGGAAAATATGAAGGTCTCTCCAAACACCATTATATTGGGCGACTTCAACTACCCAAACATAGACTGGGAGCATTACTCTAGCTCCAACACCCTAGCCCAAAGGTTCCTAGAATTTATAAACTCAAATGCTATGGAACAACTTGTTACCACTCCCACAAGAGGGGAAAACATACTGGACCTGATCATCACCAACATGTGGACACTATGCTCCAGACCAGAAGTGTATCCCTCACTGGTAAGATCAGACCATAAACTAATCTCACTGGATATTCACATCCCGACCCCACCCCCTGCCCAGAAAACCACAGTGAAAAACTTCTCTAAAGCAAATTTCACATGCCTCAAAACCGAGGCAAAATCCTTCAAAGCCCCCGGGCCTGTGGAAAATACGGCCCAGACCACAGAATCCTTTATAAACGCATTCTATGAACACCTTCAGGAATGCATGGATCATGCAATCCCAAATAAAACCAAGACCCAATCCTCCAAAGGCAGACGTCCTGTCTGGTGGACCCCAGCCATAAACAAACTATACAATAGAAGGAGGAAGCTACTGCATGATAGAGCAAAATCCCAAAAGGGAAGGCATCTCTGATCAGTATTAGCAAAAAACTACGGGCACTCATAAAATCGTCTAAGGCCAGCTTCGAGAGAAAAATTGCACAGGACACTAAGGATAATCACAAGGCTTTCTTTAGTTATGTTAGGAACCTGGGTGGGAATTCCCAGATATGCTCAGAATTAGTCCAAAATGACAAAAAATACACCGAGCCCACAGACATTGCCAACATCCTAGCTGACAGGTTCAGTGCAAACTTCTCCCCCCTCTCCCCACCAAAAGGGCAAATATCTATCCCAACAGAGTGCTGCCCCCCTGACATCTCAGATGCTCAGGTAAGAGCTGCCCTCTCCAAAGCAAAAAAACACAGCATCAATGGGACCAGATGGTGTCCCGGGCTGTGTCCTACATGAACTCCAAGAAGAGCTAAACCCAAACATAAAACTACTGTTCAATCTTAGCCTTACTACAGGATATGTACCCAAAGAGTGGCGTACAGCAACAGTGGTCCCTCTCCACAAAGGTGGTGCCTCAACGGATCCTGGAAACTATCGCCCCATAAGCCTGACTAGCTTGGTCTGCAAAGCTATGGAAAGGATCATCATGGACCTCATAAATAAAGATATTGGAGACTTACAGACACTGGATCCTACCCAGTTTGGCTTTGTTAAGGGCAGATCCTGCCTCTTAAACCTGGTCGATTTCTTTGAAACAGTCACCAAGGCCATTGACGAGGGGAAGGTGGTCCACACAGCCTACCTGGACCTCGCAAAAGCCTTCGATACAATACCCCACTCGGGTATTATAGATAATCTCACCAGCTTAAATATAAACCCCTACGTCACTAGATGGGTTGCAAACTGGCTCAAGGACAGAACCCACATGGTTAGAATTGCTGGAGCCATGTCAGACTCCAAACCAGTTACAAGTAGCGTCCCACAAGGTTCAGTCCTGGGACCTCTCTTGTTTGGTATATATTTCTCGGTGGTACAGGCCAACACAGAAGGACTGTGGCTGACCAAGTTCGCAGATGACTGCAAACTGGGCGCCATAATCAACTCTCCAGCTGACACAAGCATCCTCCAAAAGGGCCTCATAGAAACAGACAACTGGTGCCAGAGCCATGGCCTCAAGCTAAACGCCAAAAAGTGTATAGTCATCCCCTTTGGCAAAAACAAAGTGCCCACAAATTACCACATAGGTGGTAATCCATTAAGTACAGAAGAAGTCATTAGGGACCTGGGGACCCAAGTTGATAGCAATCTCTCATTTGACAACCATGTGGCCAAAGTGGTTAGAAAAACATTTTATATAGCCCACCTAATCATGAAGGGATTCACATCTAGATCAGGGAGGTCATCGTACCTCTTTACTCATCCCTCATCAGGCCCATAATTGAGTACAATGCCCCTTTTGGGATGTACCTTACCAGACACCTGCAGCAACTGGAAAGACCCCAAAAGTACCTCACCAAGAGGATCAAAGGGCTCAAACAGATGCCATATGCTGCCCGGTTAAAGAAACTCCAGCTCTACTCAGTGGCATACCGCCTGCTCAGAGGTGATCTGTGCCTGACATATAAAGCCATGTCCAACCCGGAATTAATGGACATGCTGCACCTCAGAAAATCCAATCCCATCGAGCTACGCTCGAGAGACTTGAACCTCAGCACTGAAATAAATAGGACATGCTGGAGGGACAGATTCATAACCCAGAGGCTCCCTTCACTCTGGAATAAAATCCCAGTCCAGGTTAGGCAGAGTCCCACATTGACTCTCTTCAAGAGGAATCTTGATGAGTGGATGGGAGATCGTAGGTTTACCCCGGCTATCACTTCTGTGTCACTGTTAGACAGAGGCACAGTATACTAACCTCAAAAAAAGGCATAGCAAAATTAATTTAAAATTGGTGGCGAAAGCCAAACACACTCTGGCTAGGCTTATAAATGCCCTAGGGCAGATAGCCTAGTATGAACCTATGAACCTATGAAGAAAATGAAATTTTACACCTAGCCTTATTGAGCTTAGAGCTCTACTTAGCAGACACAAAACCGGAAGTGACGCTTCTAGTAGAGGAGAGGGAAGTCAAATTTCTGTGTGACTCAGGGGCTTCACGGACCCTGATACATCCTTCCAAATTACCGGAAGATTCAGAATCACCAGATTATATACTAGTGAAAGCAGCTGTATCGGGAGCCACTCTCCCATGACATAGCAATAACAGACCCCGTTTCAGGAATGACCCAGAAAAGTAAAATTGTGGTTTCTGAAAAATGCCCAGTAAATCTTTTGGGTAGAGACTTAATGCAGATATTTGGCATAGCCGTAGTTCCAACCATGCAGGGTATGGAGGCACAGTGACAAATGGATACTTTTGTAGTGCGACCGGAGGGTGAGACATATTATTGGTACAGCCAGGACTTGATTACGACTGGTCCAGAGTCAGTAACCGAAGAACTGATGAACGTAGCCATCAGTAAATCCCCCTCCCTTGACATTGACAAACAACATTTGTTGCATTGTACTCTATATTATTGTAGTAGGCCAGGACCTGATAAAGAATATGAGCAGGAGTTGTTTCAAAACCATGCAAACAGACTAGTGTTACGAAACTTGTACTGGGACACAGAAGGAAACAGTGTAATAAGCTGTTCATTGCCCCAGGAATTTTTAGCACTTTACAGATCTAATCGATTGCCACATGTTAGCTTAACCAAAAATAGAAGTCTGAAATGGGCAGACTTATGAGAAAAAGTCACAAGGTGGGAAAAGCAAACAGAATTAGAACTCTCCGAATAAGGAGTACAGAAGCAGAAATTGAATTGGGTAAAACACAGACACACCCAGCTGTGCACTCACAGGCCAGTGAGAATAGCTGAGTATTACTGTTATTGGAAGAAGAGAAAAAAGCCTTGCGAGACATACCAGAGACTCTTTGGTCAACAGGGAAATCAAATGTAGGGCTTATTCGAACAGCAGGACCAGTTACTATTATGCCAAAGTCAGCATTTAGACCTCAGAAAAGACAGTATCCCTTGAGAAAGGATGCAGAGATAGGGATCAAACCTATAACCTGCCCACTAGCTGGCTGCTGTGCACCTTGCCCAGTGCTTGTCCTACACCTGTGACCCAGTACATCCCTGTACTAATTTACTAGACCTCACCCAACTGAAAGCCTCAACATATTTGTCCGAGCTGGAACCTTATTTATCACCTCCCTGAGAAGCCAGCTCACTACAAGACAGTGAAACCTGTGACCCAGTACATCCCTGTACTAAATTACTAGACCTCACCCAACTGGAAGCCTCAACATATTTGTCCGAGATGGAACCTTATTTATCACCTCCCTGAGAAGCCAGCCCACTACAAGACAGTGAAAGTATGTGTTACAACCGATCCTAGAACTTTGAGCTTATCCTAATGTTTAATGTCACTGCTAGGCTAGACAAGTTTCCCTAGCAGGACTGCAAGCAGCCAGTCTATCAAACCACTAATTCTCTAATCTCTTAAACATTCCCCTACAGCCAACCTCTCTCTCCCTCTCAGGTAGTAATATACCCCATATCGCCATTTCCAGACTCCCTGCAAGTGTATCTTCAAAGCTGTTTAGTGACTACACACTAACTGGTGCCTCTCCTCTAACGATCTGCAATTCTATTCCTACACTCATCTGCTGTACCATACCTCTATTTTCCACTCTGTTAATCATTGCTTCTCCTTAACTCACTCGTTCTCCCTCTCATACTGTCTCCTACACTTTTGCTCTATTGCTACCCTTTCTAACCTCCAGCTAGTCTCACAATCCTTCTCCCACCCTTTCTCACTTGTGACTTACCTGTTGAACTCACCCACTTAACAGATTGTTCTCCTTGAAACTCTACTCTTTTGTCTCTACTGACTTCTTCTTACCTCTATTGCACCCTTTGTATCTTACCTATCCTTTTGTAGCCACTATTGTCTGTATTCCTGACATTATATCTGACTGTACTCTAGCTGCTTTCTCCATCTCTCACTCACTCTTGTTACTTAACTTCTAATCTCCTCCCCCTACATTTACCCTCTTAATCTCTCTCTGTTTATCTCATGAGTCTTGCCTCTTACCTGTTTTTGAAGGTTACACCCCTCCCCTTGTAGTCTCATAAGTTATAAATACACCCCATACTCGGAGAGGCCATTCTTTCTCTCCTGCCCACTAGCTGGCTGCTGTGCACCTTGCCCAGTGCTTGTCCTACAGTGAGTTTGCTTTATTTACTGCATTTATGTTTTTATGTTTTGTACATGACTGTTTATTTTTGAATGTGTAGCTATTGCCTGTGATATATTGTCAACTGCTGCTAAATGGCTTTGTAATGAGTCTTCAGCCCTTACTGCATCCACTCGCTAATTGTTAGCGTTTTACACGTGGGTTTACCAGGCGACACCTCTCTCTGCTACTTAGAAACAGTGGTACTGCTTACAGGTTTACTAAACACAGCTGTAGTTTACCAGGCTTAGATTCCTTAATGCCTGACTATACTATCTGCTTAGATATATTACCTGCTGTTTATCTAATTACTGCTTTTATGTTTTTATGTTTTATACAAGACTGTTTACTTTGAATGTGTAGCTATTGTCTTTCATATATTGCCGACTGCTGCTAAATGGCTTTGAACTGTGTCTTCCGCCCTTGCTGCATCCACTCGGTAATTATTAGCGTTCTACGCGTGGATTCACCTGGCGACTCCTCTCCCTGCTACTTAGAAACACTGTTACTGTGTACATGTTTCATTTATCACAGCTGTAGTTTACCAGGCTTAGATTCCTAAGGGCTGACTATACTATCTGCTTAGAAATATTACCTGTTGTTCTCCTATTTGTAACTTCTGCAAAATACCCACTCACTACTTGTTAGCGTGCTATACTCAGGCTCTTATCTAGCGACTCCACTCTCTGCTGCCTAGACTGTTTTTACTGTTGTTCTCCTATTTGTAACTGCTGCAAAACACCCACTCACTACTTGTTAGCATGCTACACTCAGGCTCTTATCTAGCGACTCCGCTCTCTGCTGCCTAGATTGATTTTTACTGCATACAGACTCTATTACACCTAGTTGTAATTTTACTAATCTTTAATCCCTAAATGCTTAACTGTCTATGTGCTTAGACGTACCTCCTGTTTTTTTATATATTTCTACATGCAGCTAAACAGTTTATTCTTGGGTCCGTGCCCCTGCTGCTACCACTCGCTAATTATTGGCGTTCTGCACGTGGCTGTTCTTCTAGTGACTCCTTCTCTGCTCGCCGCTCACCTAGCGACTCTAGCTCTGCTTGCCTAGAACTCCTTTTACCATATGGAAATTTGTTATTTATTACACCTACAGAATGCTTCACTAGCGTTCATCGCCATATACCTGGCTGATCATAGGCTACAGCGCCTTATCTGCCTTTTATCTAATCCTAACTGCTCCTAACAGTTGTTTACTGTGTCCCTCTCCCTTGCTGTACCCCCCACGCCTGGTTAGCATTTTTTCACGTGGGTACTTACCTAGTGATTCCATCCCTGCTTGCCTAGGCATAACTCTACTGGCCTTAGTTTTATTTTGCCTATATAAGTAATATGTTTAGCTTGATTATTGAACTTGAGTTCTTCAAGACTGTAGTTAATACATTTTTACTTAAATAATACTGCTGTGGTTTACAATTGTATAGATGCTGCATATGATGTTCTTTCCATCCTAGCTACATAATTGTATTTTACTATACAGATAGCTTGTTGTTATAATTCTATTCTAATTTTCATTGCTGAATATAATTGAATAGATACTGAATGTAGCTATTCGCATACTTGCTTACTGATTGCCTTTGTATATTGTTGCTTCCTGACTGCATTTGAATATTGTCCTCTGAATCCTTAGGTACCTGCATTGTTGTACTCTCTAGATCTTACTATATACACCAAGGGTTTCTCTTGATTAATATGGCTAACTAATATAACTGTGTATAATCTATGTGTAACACTTTCCTCCTTATTACTAAACTGCTACCTCACTACCCTTTCTTTTTCTTCATTTACCAGCCTGTGACCCAGTACATCCCTGTACTAAATTACTAGACCTCACCCAACTGTAAGCCTCAACATATTTGTCTGAGCTGGAACCTTATTTATCACCTCCCTGAGAAGCCAGCCCACTAAAAGACAGTGAAAGTATGTGTTACAACCGATCCTAGAACTTTGAGCTTATCCTAATGTTTAATGTCACTGCTAGGCTAGACAAGTTTCCCTAGCAAGACTGCCAGCAGCCAGTCTATCAAACCACTAATTCTCTAATCTCTTAAACATTCCCCTACAGCCAACCTCTCTCTCCCTCTCAGGTAGTAATATACCCCATATCGCCATTGCCAGACTCCCTGCAAGTGTATCTTCAAAGCTGTTTAGTGACTACACACTAACTGGCACCTCTCCTCTAACAATCTGCAATTCTATTCCTACACTCATCTGCTGTACCATACCTCTAGTTTCCACTCTGTTAGTCATTGCTTCTCCTTAACTCAGTCTTTCTCCCTCTCATACTGTCTCCTACACTTTTGCTCTATTGCTACCCTTTCTAAACTCCAGCTAGTCTCACAATCCTTCTCCCACCCTTTCTCACTTGTGACTTACCTGTTGAACTCACCCACTTAACAGATTGTTCTCCTTGAAACTCTACTCTTTTGTCTGTACCCGCTCCGTTCGCCCTGCGGGCTCACTCCGCTCCCCTACCCTACCCCCAATTCCCACCCACCCCAGTGATCCTACATTTATCCCCCCAATAGACACACCCACACCATATGTTACGCCAATCATATACCTCTCTTCACTTCCACACCCATTCACACCTTATCACTCTTCCACCAATACTTCACCTATCTCCTACCTGTCTTAGTCCCTCCCACAAGAACTCCTAACATACCCCTCTATACCTCCCTCCAACCTTAAACACTTACCTCTAACACTAGTTCACATCCCACCTAATCATGCCCTACCTACTACAAATACCATTACTTATCACACTCCTAACAACTCTATCTACTACTTATCTCTTGTCTTCCTATGAAAAACCTCTTACCTACATCCTCCATATTCCATCCAAACACACTTTAACACCTATAATACCAAACCAACCTACCTTTCAAACTAGTACTTCTCAACCTACCTACCTAAGTGCTAAATTTCATAGAACAGTTCACATTAAAAATAACAAACTAAAAACTAAACAAACAATTCACTTTTACTGTAAACCTCTCAGACCAAAATACTTTATATTTCTCCACACATTAAAATATGGGGACATTCATCCTAATCCCGGCCCAACATCTATCCCTACCACCATAAATAACTCCCAAACCAAATATAACACTGGACCTCTTATCAACCCACCCAATTCTCTCACCATTGCTCATCTTAACATACGTAGCATTTGCAATAAAATACCACATGTTCATGCCCTCCTTGATGTCCAGCAGTTTGATATCCTCTGCTTATCAGAAACATGGCTAAAACCCACAATAAAAGATAGTGAAATCACACCTCCAGGCTACAGTATTTTTCGTGTTGACCGCACATTGAAAAAAGGTGGCGGTATAGCAATTCTCTACAAAGCACACATACAACTTAGTACCATTAATCTTAACCTACCTCTAGACTTCAGCAGTGAAATACTTATCTCAAAACTCCAGCTCAACAGACATAAAACTATAAATATTATATGCATCTATCTCCCCCCAGGTAACAACATTGGTATACTTGAAAAAATACTCAATGGACTGTCTTCTCAACTCCCACAAGAAACCATAGTCCTAGGAGACGTTAACATTGATTGGAAATCATGTAACAATACAAACCCTTCCAACCACATTACCCTTTATGGTTTCTCACAATCTATTAATTCACCCACCAGAATCAACAAACTAAATAAAAAAGAAAGCACCTTAGATTGGATACTAACTAATAGCCCTCACCAAACGTATACCACAGGAACCCTCCCAGATGACCTTAGTGACCACCTGCTAACATATATAATCAGACATAAAACTAACACAACCTTCCCTATCACTATTAGAACAGTTCGCATCAAAAAGCATTTTAACCCTGAACAATTCCAAACAGACCTTAAACAATGTAATTGGTCTCCTCTAAAATCCCTCCCAATTAACAAAGCAGTTGAATACTTTAACTCTACATTCCTAACAATCCTGGACCACCATGCTCCTATGCGCTGTATTAGAATGAAAGCTAAACCTGCTCCTTGGCTCTCAAACAAAACTAGGCAACTAATCATCCAAAGAAACAAATCCTGGGCCAAATGGCGAACTACTAAGAACTCCACGGACCATCTAACCTTTCGACAAGAAAGAAATATCACAAAAAAAGCCATCATACTAGACAAAAATAATTACTACCTTCACCTACAACAGTCCTCCCTCAAGGAACCTCAAAAATTTTGGTCTACTATTCATAAACTTACTCATCCAGGAGAAACTATTACCCCCAACCCCTTAGGCAGTAACCCTGACAATTTAACTGATATAGCGAATGCCTTTAACTCTTTCTTTACCAATACTATCCAAACTCTTGCCAGCCACCTATCCCCCGATATCACTAATCTACATACTCCCACCTCCAAGGTTCCCCCAGTATTCAAGTTAGAACCAGTACCCACATCATACATTCGCTCCCTTCTCCAAAAACTAAAACCAACTACCCCCTCAGCTGACAAACTCCCATCAGAATTCCTGCAAATAGCATCTAAAGCCATAGCTTATCCCATCTCCATACTGATAAATAGAACCCTAAATTAAGGTATAATCCCATCCATCTGGAAAATTTCTCACATTATCCCATTACACAAAGGTGGAAACTCTAATGAAATGTCCAACTTTCGTCCCATAGCACTGCTCTCCCCTATTGCAAAAATAATGGAAAATGTGTCCACAAACAGCTTATGAACCACCTTCTCCTTCACAACCTACTGGCAAACTGTCAACATGGATTTAGACCTTTTCACAGCACCTCTACTGCCTTGCTTTCCTTTACAAACTATATCAACGAAAACCGCAATAATAATATCCTCTCCTCTGCAGTCTTCGTAGACTTATCAAAAGCTTTTGACATGGTTAACCACCATATCCTTCTACACATCCTAAAGTTCCACTCACTAAATCCACTATCCATGAACTGGTTCACATCCTACCTAGAAAAAGACAGCAGGCTGTACTCTGGAAAAACACTCTATCTAATCACCTACCTATCTCATTAGGTGTCCCGCAAGGCTCCATACTAGGCCCTCTCTTGTTTTCCATTTACATCAATGATCTCCACTCAGCCATTCCACTCTCCACATGTATTAAATACGCAGATGATTCTACTATTGTCTGCTCAGCCTCCTCTCTAGACGAACTACAATCCCAAACACAAAAAGCTTTCAATACAGTACAAAACTGGTTCTCCAACTGCTGCCTCTTACTAAACGCTAAAAAAACTAAACTTTTACTCTTCACACCTACCCAAAGGACTACCCCTTTACACTTCACCCTCACATCGAATAATGGCACCCTTATTTCCCCTGATCTGACCACTAAACTCTTAGGAGTCACAATTGACAATAACCTCAACTTTGACCCACACATAAATACCACAGTAAAAGTAGTCAACAGAAAATTAGGATCCCTCTATAGAATAAAACCATATCTAACACCATTAGCTAAATCCACTATAGCTAGAACTCATTTACTCTCAATCCTTCTTTATGCATCTCCCATCTACACTAACCTCTCCAAAAAGAACCTCAACAAACTAGCTATATCCTATAATAACATTGCCAGATTTGCTACTAGCTCCCCTTATAGAACTCATCACTGTCTTAATCTAAAAAAACTAGGCTGGCTTGAACTTCCAAATCTAATACAATTTCATCAACTCTCAATAACTCACAAGGCCCTTAATCAGCCCAAGAATACTTCCATACTCTCTAGCTTTATTACACCATATAGTAATCTCAAAAATTTACGATCCTCAAACAAAATCCTTATGAATATAACTAAATCTAAAAACTTAGCAGGTGATTCCTTGTTCTCCAACTCTGTTGGAAAAGTATGGAATCAATTACCACCTGATCTTACATCCCAGACCTCTCTCCCACTTTTTAAAAGACATCTAAAACACTACTTCAATAACCACTGGTTATGCTCCTGTTGTAACCCTGACTAACATTTTCTTGTCTCTGACTTTCTACCTTCTCTAAATACTAAACTTCTTAAAATACCTTAATATCATTTTCTCTCATATAAATTATATAAGTGTACTATCAAACTAAGACCTACTAAGATTTGTTCAAAAAAAAAAAAAAAAAAATTTTATTCTTCTATATCTTTATATAGAATTTATAATATAACTCTCTGTTATAATTATAGCTGTTTAAAACTGTTTTTGATGTCATCATTATTGCTGCATAGGACTGTCTCTATGCTTTTTCTAACATTGTATGGTATTTCCTGGAGCTTTTCTCCTCGGGCCTCTACTGAAAATGGACATCTATCCAGTTAGACTAGCCTGGTCAACAAATGTAAAATAAAATAAATAAATAAATAAAATAATAGCCGCCTTACTTAAGGAAGGAGTCTTAATAGAATCTCCCAATTCACCATGTAATACACCCTTATTTCCTGTTAGGAAAGCAAATGGGGAATGGCATATGGTCCAAGATTTACAAGCTGTAATAGACACAGTTATACCCAGGGCACCAACGGTGCCAGATCCGCACACTTTATTGAATTATTTGAAGCCTCAGCAAAAGTATTTTTCTGTGGTAGATATTAGTAATGCATTTTTCTCAATACCGATACACCCCGACAGCCAACATTGGTTTGCATTTACATTTCAGGGGAAACGGTATACATATACGAGATTACCACAGGGATATTGTGAAAGTCCAACAATATTTGCACAAGAAATGGCAAGCAACCTGGCGGGATTTATCCCACCGAAAGGAAGTCAGATTTTACTTTATGTAGACGACATTCTGCTGGCAGCCCCCACCCATCAAGAATGTAGAGAGGATACCATAGCATTATTACAATTTTTAGCTACTCAAGGACACAAAGTAAACAAAAACAAACTACAACTTTGGAGAAAACAAGTTAAGTACCTGGGATATGCAATATCCAAAGAAGGTAGAATATTAGATGAAGATAGAAAAACAGCAATATTACAAGCACCTAGACCAACTACCAAGAAGGAAATGATGTCCTTCCTGGGAACTACTAACTTTTGTCGGAGTTGGATACCAAATTATGCTTTGGAATCTGCTCCACTGACTAATTTGATATTCAAAAAGCCGATGGCAGCACAGGATTTATTACAATGGACACCAGAAGCAGAAGCAGCTTTCTGCAAGCTAAAACAACTGATAGCATCATCCTTAGTTTTAGGATCACCAAACTATCATAAGCGATTTTTCCAAACTGTAGACTGTAAGCAAGGTTATATGACATCAGTGTTGACACAGCAACATGGGGGCAAACAACGCCCCATAGCTTACTATTCATCACAGTTAGACCCAGTGGCGCGATCCTTGCCCCACTGTGTGCAAGCAGTAGTTGCAGCTGCAATGGCAGTTCAGGCTTCGGCCTCAGTAGTGTTGTTCCACCCTCTCACATTGGGAGTGCCTCATGCAGTCGCAATTATTTTACTGCAAGAAAAAGTAGCATATCTTTCTCCTGCTAGACATCTTTCCTGTATGACTATACTGTTGAGCCAACCTCATATGACAATTGAACGATGCACAACTTTGAATCCATCAACCTTGCTCCCAACCCCTGCAGATGGCAATCCGCACTGCTGCCTGCAGGAGAGTGAGCAAAAGACATTACCTAGACAAGACCTTACAGATGTTCCCTTGGATGATGCCGAGGTGACATACTATGTGGATGGCTCATGCAGGAGGGGTCCTACAGGACAGACTCTAGTAGGGTATGCAGTCGTTTCTGATACCGAGACCTTAGAAGCAGAATCTTTACCACACAACTTGCCTGCACAAGCAGCAGAATTGATTGCCTTGACAAGGGCATGTACCTTAGCAGAAGGTAAGAAAGTGAATATTTTTACTGACAGTCAGTATGCTTTTTCTACTCTACATGTTTTTGTGCAGCAGTGGAAAAATAGAGGAATGATAACATCTACTGGTAAACCAATTAATCATGTGCAATTTATTTTAGATTTATTAGACTCTATTCAGTTACCTCAAAAAGTAGCTATTTGCAAATGTGTAGCTCATACCAAGCAACAGGATAAAATTTCAAAAGGTAATGCATGGGCTGATACAGCTGCAAAACAGGCAGCTTCAGCCTCAGAAGCTTTTCTTTTGAGTGAGAAATTACAACCTTCTGAGATTTTAGATTTAGACATGTTGAAAACAATGCAGACACTTACTACAAATGTAGAAAAACAAAAGTGGATAAAACGAGGAGCAATTCTTGAAAAGGGACTGTACATCTCCAAGGAGAAGAAACCAATTCTGCCATCTAAAGTTGGGAGGGTGGCCTAATGGTTAAGGTGTTTGCCTTGCAAACACAAGGTGCAGGGTTTGCGTCTCACAAGGGATAATTGGCTAAGCTTAAAATGGCTTGCAAGGGTAGTTAGCTTAGTACTAATCTATGAACCTATGAACTTGTTTAAATATGCAGCTTTGTTAAGCCGTGGGCAGAGCCATGTCTCAACAGGGGGAATGGTGCAGTTAGTGAATCAAATGTTTACAACGTATGGATTTACTAATTATACAAAAAATTTTTGTGCAGCATGCCATGTTTGTAACGAGCATCATGCACAAGGGGCATAGAAGCCTAAGCAAGGGAGTTTCCCTACACCACCGTATCCATTTCATACTATTTGTATGGATTTCATAGAGCCGAATAAATGTGAGAATAAAAAGTATTGTCTTATCATTATAGATATGTTTTCCAAATGGGTGGAAGCTTTTCCAACTAAAAATCCAGATGCAGCTACTGTTGCAAAGGTCCTTGTTAAAGAAATTATACCTAAATTTGGCATACCGGAAAAGATTTATAGTGATAACGGTACACATTTCGTGAACCAAACAGTGCAACATCTTAGTCGCTATTTCGGAATATCGTTAAAAAATCACTACGCATACCACCCCCAATCTGCAGGATTAGTAGAGAGGCATAATGGGGTGTTGAAGAATAAGCTTAGGAAATTGATGAGTGAGACACAAAAGAACTGGGTGCACTGTTTGCCTCTAGCACTGTTGAGCATGAGAACTGTTCCAAATGCTAAGGGATTGACTCCTTTTGAAACTTTGTTTGGGAGGGCATATTATACACCTCAGTGGAAACCTCTCATGTCTGCAGAGCAAGAGGCTGACAGTTCACTTACAGGGTATATGAGACGATTTTTGAATAACAAACTTTTGCAGTTAAATTCTGTTTCAGATAAAGAGCAACCGAAATCGGAAGCACCAGTAGCACCAGGCACCTGGGTCTGGGTGAAGATTTTGAAGAGAAAGAACTGGAGTTCTCTGAAGTGGGAAGGGCCGTACCAGGTACTACTGTCGACACCTACTGCAGTCAAGATCGTGGAGCAAGCTTCCTGGATTCATTTGACGGACTGTAAATTGGTTAAGAACTTTGAATTGGACAAAACCTTGTTGTTGTACAACGAGAAAACAATGGCCAGGTATAAAGTGAATAGAGACATCGAGCAACGCCAGAGAACTTGCATGATCATTTTGATAGCTATGCTAATTACTTTGTTCTTTTTGTTGTGGCCACTCCTTTTTCCTGCCACGAAAGTTGAACTGATTAAACGTGATGGGCCAAACATAGACTGGCATCCGAACTTTAACACTTATCAGGCAATTACACGTGCGTATGCTGAGACTTTTAATGTTTCGAACTGCTGGGTCTGCATGGCCATACCAACAGCATACGGGGGTTTATTGATGGCTGCTATCCCCCTAGGGGTCAGTGAGACCTGGGAAAATCTGTTTTTTGACACAGTTGCTATTAAAGCATATGATAAAGTAGCACTGTATTTGCCTGTAACACAAAAAGGAATTGTATGTTTTTACAAAAATGATACCATTCAAGTGGGATGGAGCAAGTGTAATGTCACTGTACAATATAAATGTTATACAAAAGCAAATGATTTAGGTGGATCTTGTAGTACAGATTATAACTCATTTCTTAAATCTATGCATAAGACTCTTGATCAGGTACAACGTAATCCTGTACTTTTTAAACAGTTATCTGTAATAGATAGGAAAATGTTTCATGCAGGGCAGTCATTTTGTAACAAAGTAACAACTAAAGTAGAGGACTGTTATTTTGTGTGTGGTAAAAAAGCATATAAATGGTTACCTGAGAATTGGTCTGGCAGTTGTTTTTTGGGATACCTGGTCCCGGCCATACGACACACTGCAGTTTTACCTCAGGGAAGTATTCGAAATACCCGAGATGTAACCAAAAAGACTGTTAAGAAACCTGAGAATCCAGTGGGACAGATCGAAGCAGGCTGGAAAGAACACCATAATGTGGAAACCAAACTTGCGCACATGGACTTGAGTGATACTGTCATATTGTGGGCAGGCATATTACCTGCATATGGTGCAGTTAAATCGATTTGGGAGCTGCAAAAACTGTCTAAACTTCTCGAAGTAATGAGTAGTGCGACTTTCTCTGCTCTTGAACTGATAACTGATGAACTGAATGCCATGAGAACTGAAGTGCTCCAAAACCGAATGGCTCTTGACTTCACCCTAGCGGCGAGGGGTGGGACTTGCGCTTTAATCAAAGAAGAATGCTGTGCATTTATTCCTGATCATCAGCATGAGATTAATGATCATCTTGAGGTAATTCAGCAAGTGTCGGCCATGACCAAACCAGGCCCAAACCCTCTGACAGACTTTTTCCAGAATGTATTCGGGGGGTGGGGTTCCATCCTAATGAACATATTGATTGCCATTGGGGTAGGATTACTCCTAATAGGAGTTTGTGTTTGTTGTGGAATCCCCTGCATGAAGAAATTAATCAATGAATTCATAGACATATCAGTATCTGAGACTATGCATCAAAGTACTGAATTTGAAGAGCTGCTAGAATGTGAAACACTTTCATAAAAGTTTAAACTGAATGACTTTCTTAACTGCAAATCCTGATTGGAAGAGGTTAGGAAAAGAAGCAAACTGTTTATTCTTTTTTGAAAATAGAATTAAAAAGCATTAACAGGAGGGAAATGTTAGAAAAATATGTATTAATGTGTGTATGCTTAATGCTAATTAATAGTCAGAAGAATTAACACGTTTTTCATTCTATTTTATATGCACTGTGTTATATAAATTGAGTTTCATATGAGACTGAAAAAGATGCTTTTTGAAAACTGCAGTATGCCTTCTGAAACTTGCAAGATGCCCTCTGACCTAGTAATTGCTAGCACAGCAATATTCATGTTTATGCCTTTTGGAAATGTACTTGAGAAGCAGGTGCTTATCTTCTAGGTCAGGAACGAATGAATGAACAATACTATATTCTGTAAATGTAATGATTTTAAACAATCAGCTTTGTTCGAAGCATGAGAACGTGTACAGCTGCAGAAGCTTAGAGATAAAGTAGACAAAGGATTATTAGAGAAATGAACTGTTAGCTTTGTGCTTGAATTAGCCATAGTACCTTGAATGATAACATGACATGTATCTAACTGGTGGTAATCAAGGCCACGTTGTTTTCCTCAGGAAGTTTCTCACAATAATTGATAAATCAGCAGAAATTCATGGGACTGATGGTCAACAAGTGATGATGAAAAGACTGGTAATTTATTACGTCAGCTTGGTAGACAATGTCTAGTTAGAGAATGTATAAAAGTGAAAGTATTTCCTGTTTCTAGTTAGACAAACTCTGTAATAGCACATTTTTTCTCCTTGCTGCAAGATTAAAGTGCCTTAACCTGAACCTACCGTGCTTTGATCATTTTTAAAGTATATTTTTCCTTTGACAATTATAGAGAGAAAATATGTGAATGATTTTAAAGACATAAGAAATTTAAATATGGACATGAATGAATCTGGTTGCTATAGATATAGAAGTAAAAAGAGGTGGAAAACCTCGATAAAATATTTGCCATGTTATGGCTAATATGGAATCTGAGTGTTAAGGAAATTATATTCAGTGAAAAATAAGACTTAGTAATGATGTTGAAAAAAATATGGTTTTGATTGTGGAAACTGGAGTAGGGGTCAAAAAATATTAAGTATGTATTATATATGATGAGGTAAAATGAAAATGGAAAATGTGATTTGTAAATAATGTATATAGATATATGTATATCTATCTATCTATATATATATATATATATATATATATATATATATATATATATATATATATGTATATAGAATGTAAATAAGTAGTAATGTAAATAATTTATGTGACTGTATAAAATATTTATGGATTATGTAAATAAAGAACCCCTCCTCTTTATAATAGGTGGAAAGAAATGTTTTGCAGTCATTTAAGCTGCCACTAACTGAAGCAGATGGGACTTTGCTTTAATATCCAGTCCAAATGATGGTACACTCAGGAGTACAGCATGCCCCCATGATGCCTACAGTGTTAGCAATTGATTGATCTAAGGTGAGAATAGAACTCTCAGCTTTCTGCATTAAAGGCAAGCATGCTACCTGTTGCACCATTGTCATTGACTTTATTTGCACTGCCACTTTATTCATTTTTAGTTTCTTAGTGGCTTCATCATGCTGTCTTTGGTATTCTGTCTACACATGCAGTTTCTGGCAAATCTGTTTAACATAACACCAGAAACCTTGTGTGTTCATGAAAATTTTTTTAATGAAATCAGTGTTGCTAAAGACATCATGCCACATTGATGTTACGGTGCCTATTTTTGTTTTGCTGTCCATTTTTTTTTTGTTTTATTTATGTTTTTTTATTGGGTTATCCCTGCTATGTTTCAAATCTTGATTATTATTAACTATTCTATTCACGTTTTACTTATTTCTTGATTTAGAAATCATATCTAATCTTAGTCCATTTTCTGTGCAGACCCAGGAAATAAAGCTCCATATTTCATTAACAGTAATGCTAAGATAATTTATGATTGATTTAGAAATCATATCTAATCTTAGTCCATTTTCTGTGCAGACCCAGGAAATAAAGCTCCATATTTCATTAACAGTAATGATAAGATAATTTATATAAAGAGAAAGACTGGGCAGCTGAAAAGAAAAAATACCTTGTCAACAAAAACACATATACGGTGAAAGTGGAAAGATGAGTGTAAAACTTGGTAAAATAAAACTGCAATGTTTAACAACTGTAGTCTAACATTAAAATCAGCATACAGCAGTAGATTATTTTACATCAGCGTGACCACAATAGTACAGTTTAAGTAAAGTATGAGGCAGTGTGCTACTTCTGAGAGATTTCAGGAAATAGTTGCAGTTCCAGCTGGAAAATAAATGACTCTTTTCAAAATTACTTTAACTGAAATGTTTTAGAAAGAAAGCAAGCAAAATTTTCAGATGAATTTTGGGTGCCTTTCTGAAAGTCTGTTTTATAAGAATTTTCTGAACAAAAGATTAATTAATTCCATAATTCACATGCAATAGAGGAAAAGTGGTGACTCCTAATTAATTAATTGTAAGTGACAAGCACATGCAAGATGTAGGTTGCAGGTCACATGCAATGAGAGAGTGTATACAACTTGATTAATATTAACAGTTAGATGTCTGTTTGGGTAGTACAGGATGATGTGTGAAATTCTTAGCTGCATCATTTTTAGATAACAGCTCTACTTCTTAGCTTCATGGTTTGATTGATGAAGCCTCGAATACACCCAGGTTACCTGGATCCACAGAGCAGCCTAAGCACTGGGTAGGCCAGCTAGGAAGGATGGCAGTGAGTGGTCAAGACTTGCTTACCCATCTCATAGAAAGTGGTAGTGTGGTCTGTCATGGCATGCCAAGGTACCCTGCCTGGTGTAGGGGGAGTCAGAGTATAGGACCTTCTGCAAGGATCAGTCATGTGGTCTTTGCCAAGCAGTTTATTTACTGCAGCCAGAATCAGACTATGCATGCATGCATGTATGCATCAAAGGGATGACATTGTAAGGCATGTTTCATTCACTGTAGGGAATAAGAACACACTTTAAATTAGAAAATGCCAGATGGTTACCTGAATGACAGTATTCTGTGACAGGCTGACCCATGGGTAACAGATATTTCTCAAAGAGGCTCAAGAATATATAGTTCTACAGTCCAGCAAAGTTCTAAAAAGCAACATTTACAACCTTACTGTTGTTGGTACAGTTTGGTGGACTGGGGTGAGTAAAGATTAGGACAGATGCCTAAGGCATACAAGAAACTATAGTACAGATACAGTCTGGCTGTTGAGATGCATGCATTGCCCCTCTTGAGGTTTTTTTTTTTTATTAAAAGTATTTTTATTGACAACTTTGACAATTTTTAAATACAATCAAACAAACAGAGAGGGGTCTAAACATCTAAAACATAAAGAACAATAAAATATATACAAGGGTGTCTAGATAAATAAATGTTTTGAAATTACAATTTAGAGAAAATAAATCAAATGATATTAACAGTAATTTTTCCAAGTATCTCCATACTTTTTATCTAAGTATTATAATAAGAGGTAATTCTTTCTGCTCTTGTCTTGCTTGTAGCCATTTCCATTCATGATACATTCAGAGTGTTCTTGAGCTCTGTAAAGGAGGGAGAAATCTCACTGTTCCAGTTAATAGTAATTGTTTTGTGAGCAATAACTAATAACATCCAGAGTAAAGAATATTTTTCTAGAAACACATTTGGGTATTGGGACATTAAACAAAATCAAGGAGTTGGTCAAATGAAAATTATCATTAAAAATTATTTGTAAAAAATAATTAATTTTCCCCAAAAAAGATTTAAGTAAGCTACACTCATAAAGCATGTGTTGCCAGTTAGCAGTCACTCTTAACTTACATCTCCAAAATCCTAATTCATCATCATCATCATCATCATCATCATCATCAGCCCCCCCTCTTTTCCCATTTTTCTACATGGGGTTGGGGAATCGTGTTAACTGTCGCCAACTCTCTTGATTCAGTGCCACACTCCTGCCTTCTTTAATACTCATGCCTGACAGTCGCAGATCTTTTTTCACACAATCCATCCACCTCTTTGCTGGACATCCTCACTTCCTCTTACCTTCTTCCTGTTTGCCCCAAATCTTCCTCACCAGATTGTCTTCTGCTTTTCTACACATGTCCAAACCACGATGATCTGTTCTCTTTGATCTTTTCTGCAACTGGAGCTACATTGGCTTCTGCACTCATGTCCTCATTTCTTCATCTGTCCCACAGTGTGCATCCTACCGCCATTCTCAGGCACTACATTTCCATCACTTCTAGCTTCTTCAACTGTTCTGCCGTTACTGCCCAGTTTTCTGTACCATGCAGTAATACTGGTCACACCACTGTCTTGTACACCATACCTTTCAGCTTCTTTGGCATTCTTCTGTCATAGACTACACCTGGATACTCTATGCCAGTTGGCTGTAGCCCCTCTGATTCTAGCTTTGACCTCTTCATTTAGACTACCCTTTTCCTCAACTACTCCACTCAGATACTTGAAGCTGTTTACCTGTTCCACTATCTTACCTTCTATCTCTATTCTCAGCTTCTTCTGATTTCCCCAACTTGCTGCCATTACCACCATCTTATCTGTGCTTAGTTTCATCCTATGTGCCTTCAGACTTGCATTCCATTCTCCTATCCTTTGCTGAAGTTGTATCTCAGAGTCTGCCTGTACTGCCACATCATCTGCATACAGCAGCTTTGTTGATCCATCCTCCAACCTGTTTGCTAATGTAGTCCATCACCAGTATGAACAGCAATGGGCTCAGAGCTAAACCCTGATGTACACCCACACCCACTGGAAACCCCTCTGTGAGGCCGAACTCTGCCTGTGCTTGAGTCATTGGGTCCTTGTACATAGCCTGCACTAATTCTACCAATGTTTCTGGGACTTCAAACCACCGCAGTACTGCCCAGATGAGCTTTATTGGGACCTTGTCATATGCTTTCTTCAAGTCTAGGAATGCCCAGATGGACTGTCTCCTCCTCTCTATCTTCTTCTCAAGTATCTGTCTCAATGCAAACATCGGTTCAGTTGTGCTGAATCCTGATCTGAATCCAAACTGCTCATCTCCCATCTTACATTCTACTACTCTGCGTATCCGTTTATCAATCACCCTCTCCACAACTTTCATGGAATGTGATAAGAGTTTGATGCCTCTATACTGCCCACAGTTGTGGATGTCCCCTTTGTTCTTGTACACTGGCATGAGTATGCTTATTCTTCAGTCATCTGGGATACACTTTTCTCTCCACACTGCTATTAGTACCCTCAGGAGACATTTCTCCCCTATCTCACCCAGCATCTTTATCATATCTGCTGTGACCTCATCTGAGCTTGCTGCTTTCCCTGACTTTATCTTCCTTAGTGCTGTTCTTATGTCTTCTAGGGTGGGCTCCTCTTCTTCTCTCATAGTAGGCTGTTTCTGGAGCAGTACAGCTTCTGTGGGGTTTTCTTCATTCAGAAGCTGCTGGAAATACTCCTTCCATCTGCCTTGATGTCCTCTGGGCTGGTGAGCAGGTTGTTGTTGGCATCCCTTATGAAGGTTGTCTGACTATCTTCTTTATCTTTCTGTCTTTGCCTTGCAACCTGATATAGTTTCTTTGTGCCCCTTACTGAGTGACATTCCAGAAGTTGGCACAGCCTCAATGCCGTATTCTTTGCAACTTCTTTCTTAGCTTCATTGTTAGCTAACCAGTAGTCTTTCCTAGCCTGGTCAGTCGTTTCTGTCTCCCACTTCTTCCTGCACTCCTTCTTTCTTTTGATGACTTCCTGGACTTCTGCATTCCACCACCAGCTTTCCTTATGTACCTTAATCCCATACCTGGCTTGGCCACATATCTTTTCTGTAGTCCTAACACATACTGTTTTTAGGCACTTCCATTCTTCTTCAATTCCACCTATTTCCTCCTCTTCTTGGGGTGCTAGAGCCCTGAGAAATTCCTTAAAATGTTGTGCTTTCTCTCCAGTCAACTTCCAGGTCTTCAGCCTAGTCTCTGTTGACCTTACAGCCTTCTCTGACCACTGCTTGCAGCTGATTGTGGCAACTAGTAGTTTATGCTATGGGCTGACTGTTTCACTGGGGATGACTTTGCAATCATGGATTCTGCCCCAGTGCCTTTTCCTTACTAAGGAGGAAGTCTATCTGAGTTGTATGTTGACCCCCCTTGTATGTGATCTTGTGACTGTCTCTTTCTGAACCATGTATTGGCTACTATCAAGCCATTTGCCAGAGAGATCTAGAATGGCTTCTCCTTCTTTATTCTTGTATGGATTTACTAATTATACAAAAAATTTTTGTGCAGCATGCCATGTTTGTAACGAGCATCATGCACAAGGCATAGAAGCCTAAGCAAGGGAGTTTCCCTACACCACCGTATCCATTTCATACTATTTGTATGGATTTCATAGAGCCGAATAAATGTGAGAATAAAAAGTATTGTCTTATCATTATAGATATGTTTTCCAAATGGGTGGAAGCTTTTCCAACTAAAAATCCAGATGCAGCTACTGTTGCAAAGGTCCTTGTTAAAGAAATTATACCTAAATTTGGCATACCGGAAAAGATTTATAGTGATAACGGTACACATTTAAATGAACCAAACAGTGCAACATCTTAGTCGCTATTTCGGAATATCGTTAAAAAATCACTACGCATACCACCCCCAATCTGCAGGATTAGTAGAGAGGCATAATGGGGTGTTGAAGAATAAGCTTAGGAAATTGATGAGTGAGACACAAAAGAACTGGGTGCACTGTTTGCCTCTAGCACTGTTGAGCATGAGAACTGTTCCAAATGCTTGAAGGGATTGACTCCTTTTGAAACTTTGTTTGGGAGGGCATATTATACACCTCAGTGGAAACCTCTCATGTCTGCAGAGCAAGAGGCTGACAGTTCACTTACAGGGTATATGAGACGATTTTTGAATAACAAACTTTTGCAGTTAAATTCTGTTTCAGATAAAGAGCAACCGAAATCGGAAGCACCAGTAGCACCAGGCACCTGGGTCTGGGTGAAGATTTTGAAGAGAAAGAACTGGAGTTCTCTGAAGTGGGAAGGGCCGTACCAGGTACTACTGTCGACACCTACTGCAGTCAAGATCGTGGTGCAAGCTTCCTGGATTCATTTGACGCACTGTAAATTGGTTAAGAACTTTGAATTGGACAAAAACCTTGTTGTTGTACAACGAGAAAACAATGGCCAGGTATAAAGTGAATAGAGACATTGAGCAACGTCAGAGAACTTGCATGATCATTTTGATAGCTATGCTAATTACTTTGTTCTTTTTGTTGTGGCCACTCCTTTTTCCTGCCACGAAAGTTGAACTGATTAAACGTGATGGGCCAAACATAGACTGGCATCCGAACTTTAACACTTATCAGGCAATTACGTGTATGCTGAGACTTTTAATGTTTCGAACTGCTGGGTCTGCACGGCCATACCAACAGCATACGGGGGTTTATTGATGGCTGCTATCCCCCTAGGGGTCAGTGAGACCTGGGAAAATCTGTTTTTTGACACAGTTGCTATTAAAGCATATGATAAAGTAGCACTGTATTTGCCTGTAACACAAAAAGGAATTGTATGTTTTTACAAAAATGATACCATTCAAGTGGGATGGAGCAAGTGTAATGTCACTGTACAATATAAATGTTATACAAAAGCAAATGATTTAGGTGGATCTTGTAGTACAGATTATAACTCATTTCTTAAATCTATGCATAAGACTCTTGATCAGGTACAACGTAATCCTGTACTTTTTAAACAGTTATCTGTAATAGATAGGAAAATGTTTCATGCAGGGCAGTCATTTTGTAACAAAGTAACAACTAAAGTAGAGGACTGTTATTTTGTGTGTGGTAAAAAAGCATATAAATGGTTACCTGAGAATTGGTCTGGCAGTTGTTTTTTGGGATACCTGGTCCCGGCCATACGACACACTGCAGTTTTACCTCAGGGAAGTATTGAAATACCGAGATGTAACCAAAAAGACTGTTAAGAAACCTGAGAATCCAGTGGGACAGATCAAGCAGGCTGGAAAGAACACCATAATGTGGAAACCAAACTTGCACATGGACTTGAGTGATACTGTCATATTGTGGGCAGGCATATTACCTGCATATGGTGCAGTTAAATCGATTTGGGAGCTGCAAAAACTGTCTAAACTTCTCGAAGTAATGAGTAGTGCGACTTTCTCTGCTCTTGAACTGATAACTGATGAACTGAATGCCATGAGAACTGAAGTGCTCCAAAACCGAATGGCTCTTGACTTCACCCTAGCGAGGGTGGGACTTGCGCTTTAATCAAAGAAGAATGCTGTGCATTTATTCCTGATCATCAGCATGAGATTAATGATCATCTTGAGGTAATTCAGCAAGTGTCGGCCATGACCAAACCAGGCCCAAACCCTCTGACAGACTTTTTCCAGAATGTATTCGGGGGGTGGGGTTCCATCCTAATGAACATATTGATTGCCATTGGGGTAGGATTACTCCTAATAGGAGTTTGTGTTTGTTGTGGAATCCCCTGCATGAAGAAATTAATCAATGAATTCATAGACATATCAGTATCTGAGACTATGCATCAAAGTACTGAATTTGAAGAGCTGCTAGAATGTGAAACACTTTCATAAAAGTTTAAACTGAATGACTTTCTTAACTGCAAATCCTGATTGGAAGAGGTTAGGAAAAGAAGCAAACTGTTTATTCTTTTTTTTGAAAATAGAATTAAAAAGCATTAACAGGAGGGAAATGTTAGAAAAATATGTATTAATGTGTGTATGCTTAATGCTAATTAATAGTCAGAAGAATTAACACGTTTTTCATTCTATTTTATATGCACTGTGTTATATAAATTGAGTTTCATATGAGACTGAAAAAGATGCTTTTTGAAAACTGCAGTATGCCTTCTGAAACTTGCAAGATGCCCTCTGACCTAGTAATTGCTAGCACAGCAATATTCATGTTTATGCCTTTTGGAAATGTACTTGAGAAGCAGGTGCTTATCTTCTAGGTCAGGAACGAATGAATGAACAATACTATATTCTGTAAATGTAATGATTTTAAACAATCAGCTTTGTTCGAAGCATGAGAACGTGTACAGCTGCAGAAGCTTAGAGATAAAGTAGACAAAGGATTATTAGAGAAATGAACTGTTAGCTTTGTGCTTGAATTAGCCATAGTACCTTGAATGATAACATGACATGTATCTAACTGGTGGTAATCAAGGCCACGTTGTTTTCCTCAGGAAGTTTCTCACAAAAATTGATAAATCAGCAGAAATTCATGGGACTGATGGTCAACAAGTGATGATGAAAAGACTGGTAATTTATTACGTCAGCTTGGTAGACAATGTCTAGTTAGAGAATGTATAAAAGTGAAAGTATTTCCTGTTTCTAGTTAGACAAACTCTGTAATAGCACATTTTTGTCTCCTTGCTGCAAGATTAAAGTGCCTTAACCTGAACCTACCGTGTTTTGATCATTTTTAAAGTATATTTTTCCTTTGACAATTATAGAGAGAAAATATGTGAATGATTTTAAAGACATAAGAAATTTAAATATGGACATGAATGAATCTGGTTGCTATAGATATAGAAGTAAAAAGAGGTGGAAAACCTCGATAAAATATTTGCCATGTTATGGCTAATATGGAATCTGAGTGTTAAGGAAATTATATTCAGTGAAAAATAAGACTTAGTAATGATGTTGAAAAAAATATGGTTTTGATTGTGGAAACTGGAGTAGGGGTCAAAAAATATTAAGTATGTATTATATATGATGAGGTAAAATGAAAATGGAAAATGTGATTTGTAAATAATGTATATAGATATATGTATATCTATCTATCTATATATATATATATATATATATATATATATATATATATATATATATATATATGTATATAGAATGTAAATAAGTAGTAATGTAAATAATTTATGTGACTGTATAAAATATTTATGGATTATGTAAATAAAGAACCCTCCTCTTTATAATAGGTGGAAAGAAATGTTTTGCAGTCATTTAAGCTGCCACTAACTGAAGCAGATGGGACTTTGCTTTAATATCCAGTCCAAATGATGGTACACTCAGGAGTACAGCATGCCCCATGATGCCTACAGTGTTAGCAATTGATTGATCTAAGGTGAGAATAGAACTCTCAGCTTTCTGCATTAAAGGCAAGCATGCTACCTGTTGCACCATTGTCATTGACTTTATTTGCACTGCCACTTTATTCATTTTAGTTTCTTAGTGGCTTCATCATGCTGTCTTTGGTATTCTGTCTACACATGCAGTTTCTGGCAAATCTGTTTAACATAACACCAGAAACCTTGTGTGTTCATGAAAATTTTTTTAATGAAATCAGTGTTGCTAAAGACATCATGCCACATTGATGTTACGGTGCCTATTTTTGTTTTTGCTGTCCATTTTTTTTTTGTTTTATTTATGTTTTTTTATTGGGTTATCCCTGCTATGTTTCAAATCTTGATTATTATTAACTATTCTATTCACGTTTTACTTATTTCTTGATTTAGAAATCATATCTAATCTTAGTCCATTTTCTGTGCAGACCCAGGAAATAAAGCTCCATATTTCATTAACAGTAATGCTAAGATAATTTATGATTGATTTAGAAATCATATCTAATCTTAGTCCATTTTCTGTGCAGACCCAGGAAATAAAGCTCCATATTTCATTAACAGTAATGATAAGATAATTTATATAAAGAGAAAGACTGGGCAGCTGAAAAGAAAAAATACCTTGTCAACAAAAACACATATACGGTGAAAGTGGAAAGATGAGTGTAAAACTTGGTAAAATAAAACTGCAATGTTTAACAACTGTAGTCTAACATTAAAATCAGCATACAGCAGTAGATTATTTTACATCAGCGTGACCACAATAGTACAGTTTAAGTAAAGTATGAGGCAGTGTGCTACTTCTGAGAGATTTCAGGAAATAGTTGCAGTTCCAGCTGGAAAATAAATGACTCTTTTCAAAATTACTTTAACTGAAATGTTTTAGAAAGAAAGCAAGCAAAATTTTCAGATGAATTTTGGGTGCCTTTCTGAAAGTCTGTTTTATAAGAATTTTCTGAACAAAAGATTAATTAATTCCATAATTCACATGCAATAGAGGAAAAGTGGTGACTCCTAATTAATTAATTGTAAGTGACAAGCACATGCAAGATGTAGGTTGCAGGTCACATGCAATGAGAGAGTGTATACAACTTGATTAATATTAACAGTTAGATGTCTGTTTGGGTAGTACAGGATGATGTGTGAAATTCTTAGCTGCATCATTTTTAGATAACAGCTCTACTTCTTAGCTTCATGGTTTGATTGATGAAGCCTCGAGTACACCCCAGGTTACCTGGATCCACAGAGCAGCCTAAGCACTGGGTAGGCCAGCTAGGAAGGATGGCAGTGAGTGGTCAAGACTTGCTTACCCATCTCATAGAAAGTGGTAGTGTGGTCTGTCATGGCATGCCAAGGTACCCTGCCTGGTGTAGGGGGAGTCAGAGTATAGGACCTTCTGCAAGGATCAGTCATGTGGTCTTTGCCAAGCAGTTTATTTACTGCAGCCAGAATCAGACTATGCATGCATGCATGTATGCATCAAAGGGATGACATTGTAAGGCATGTTTCATTCACTGTAGGGAATAAGAACACACTTTAAATTAGAAAATGCCAGATGGTTACCTGAATGACAGTATTCTGTGACAGGCTGACCCATGGGTAACAGATATTTCTCAAAGAGGCTCAAGAATATATAGTTCTACAGTCCAGCAAAGTTCTAAAAAGCAACATTTACAACCTTACTGTTGTTGGTACAGTTTGGTGGACTGGGGTGAGTAAAGATTAGGACAGATGCCTAAGGCATACAAGAAACTATAGTACAGATACAGTCTGGCTGTTGAGATGCATGCATTGCCCCTCTTGAGGTTTTTTTTTTTTATTAAAAAGTATTTTTATTGACAACTTTGACAATTTTTTAAATACAATCAAACAAACAGAGAGGGGTCTAAACATCTAAAACATAAAGAACAATAAAATATATACAAGGGTGTCTAGATAAATAAATGTTTTTGAAATTACAATTTAGAGAAAATAAATCAAATGATATTAACAGTAATTTTTCCAAGTATCTCCATACTTTTTATCTAAGTATTATAATAAGAGGTAATTCTTTCTGCTCTTGTCTTGCTTGTAGCCATTTCCATTCATGATACATTCAGAGTGTTCTTGAGCTCTGTAAAGGAGGGAGAAATCTCACTGTTCCAGTTAATAGTAATTGTTTTGTGAGCAATAACTAATAACATCCAGAGTAAAGAATATTTTTCTAGAAACACATTTGGGTATTGGGACATTAAACAAAATCAAGGAGTTGGTCAAATGAAAATTATCATTAAAAATTATTTGTAAAAAATAATTAATTTTCCCCAAAAAAGATTTAAGTAAGCTACACTCATAAAGCATGTGTTGCCAGTTAGCAGTCACTCTTAACTTACATCTCCAAAATCCTAATTCATCATCATCATCATCATCATCATCATCAGCCCCCCCTCTTTTCCCATTTTTCTACATGGGGTTGGGGAATCGTGTTAACTGTCGCCAACTCTCTTGATTCAGTGCCACACTCCTGCCTTCTTCAATACTCATGCCTGACAGTCGCAGATCTTCTTTCACACAATCCATCCACCTCTTTGCTGGACATCCTCACTTCCTCTTACCTTCTTCCTGTTTGCCCCAAATCTTCCTCACCAGATTGTCTTCTGCTTTTCTACACATGTCCAAACCACGATGATCTGTTCTCTTTGATCTTTTCTGCAACTGGAGCTACATTGGCTTCTGCACTCATGTCCTCATTTCTTCATCTGTCCCACAGTGTGCATCCTACCGCCATTCTCAGGCACTACATTTCCATCACTTCTAGCTTCTTCAACTGTTCTGCCGTTACTGCCCAGTTTTCTGTACCATGCAGTAATACTGGTCACACCACTGTCTTGTACACCATACCTTTCAGCTTCTTTGGCATTCTTCTGTCATAGACTACACCTGGATACTCTATGCCAGTTGGCTGTAGCCCTCTGATTCTAGCTTTGACCTCTTCATTTAGACTACCCTTTTCCTCAACTACTCCACTCAGATACTTGAAGCTGTTTACCTGTTCCACTATCTTACCTTCTATCTCTATTCTCAGCTTCTTCTGATTTCCCCAACTTGCTGCCATTACCACCATCTTATCTGTGCTTAGTTTCATCCTATGTGCCTTCAGACTTGCATTCCATTCTCCTATCCTTTGCTGAAGTTGTATCTCAGAGTCTGCCTGTACTGCCACATCATCTGCATACAGCAGCTTTGTTGATCCATCCCCTCCAACCTGTTTGCTAATGTAGTCCATCACCAGTATGAACAGCAATGGGCTCAGAGCTAAACCCTGATGTACACCCACACCCACTGGAAACCCCTCTGTGAGGCCGAACTCTGCCTGTGCTTGAGTCATTGGGTCCTTGTACATAGCCTGCACTAATTCTACCAATGTTTCTGGGACTTCAAACCACCGCAGTACTGCCCAGATGAGCTTTATTGGGACCTTGTCATATGCTTTCTTCAAGTCTAGGAATGCCCAGATGGACTGTCTCCTCCTCTCTATCTTCTTCTCAAGTATCTGTCTCAATGCAAACATCGGTTCAGTTGTGCTGAATCCTGATCTGAATCCAAACTGCTCATCTCCCATCTTACATTCTACTACTCTGCGTATCCGTTTATCAATCACCCTCTCCACAACTTTCATGGAATGTGATAAGAGTTTGATGCCTCTATACTGCCCACAGTTGTGGATGTCCCCTTTGTTCTTGTACACTGGCATGAGTATGCTTATTCTTCAGTCATCTGGGATACACTTTTCTCTCCACACTGCTATTAGTACCCTCAGGAGACATTTCTCCCCTATCTCACCCAGCATCTTTATCATATCTGCTGTGACCTCATCTGAGCTTGCTGCTTTCCCTGACTTTATCTTCCTTAGTGCTGTTCTTATGTCTTCTAGGGTGGGCTCCTCTTCTTCTCTCATAGTAGGCTGTTTCTGGAGCAGTACAGCTTCTGTGGGGTTTTCTTCATTCAGAAGCTGCTGGAAATACTCCTTCCATCTGCCTTCGATGTCCTCTGGGCTGGTGAGCAGGTTGTTGTTGGCATCCCTTATGAAGGTTGTCTGACTATCTTCTTTATCTTTCTGTCTTTGCCTTGCAACCTGATATAGTTTCTTTGTGCCCCTTACTGAGTGACATTCCAGAAGTTGGCACAGCGCCTCCAATGCCGTATTCTTTGCAACTTCTTTCTTAGCTTCATTGTTAGCTAACCAGTAGTCTTTCCTAGCCTGGTCAGTCGTTTCTGTCTCCCACTTCTTCCTGCACTCCTTCTTTCTTTTGATGACTTCCTGGACTTCTGCATTCCACCACCAGCTTTCCTTATGTACCTTAATCCCATACCTGGCTTGGCCACATATCTTTTCTGTAGTCCTAACACATACTGTTTTTAGGCACTTCCATTCTTCTTCAATTCCACCTATTTCCTCCTCTTCTTGGGGTGCTAGAGCCCTGAGAAATTCCTTAAAATGTTGTGCTTTCTCTCCAGTCAACTTCCAGGTCTTCAGCCTAGTCTCTGTTGACCTTACAGCCTTCTCTGACCACTGCTTGCAGCTGATTGTGGCAACTAGTAGTTTATGCTATGGGCTGACTGTTTCACTGGGGATGACTTTGCAATCATGGATTCTGCCCCAGTGCCTTTTCCTTACTAAGGAGGAAGTCTATCTGAGTTGTATGTTGACCCCCCTTGTATGTGATCTTGTGACTGTCTCTTTCTGAACCATGTATTGGCTACTATCAAGCCATTTGCCAGAGAGAGATCTAGAATGGCTTCTCCTTCTTTATTCTTGTATGGATTTACTAATTATACAAAAAATTTTTGTGCAGCATGCCATGTTTGTAACGAGCATCATGCACAAGGGGCATAGAAGCCTAAGCAAGGGAGTTTCCCTACACCACCGTATCCATTTCATACTATTTGTATGGATTTCATAGAGCCGAATAAATGTGAGAATAAAAAGTATTGTCTTATCATTATAGATATGTTTTCCAAATGGGTGGAAGCTTTTCCAACTAAAAATCCAGATGCAGCTACTGTTGCAAAGGTCCTTGTTAAAGAAATTATACCTAAATTTGGCATACCGGAAAAGATTTATAGTGATAACGGTACACATTTCGTGAACCAAACAGTGCAACATCTTAGTCGCTATTTCGGAATATCGTTAAAAAATCACTACGCATACCACCCCCAATCTGCAGGATTAGTAGAGAGGCATAATGGGGTGTTGAAGAATAAGCTTAGGAAATTGATGAGTGAGACACAAAAGAACTGGGTGCACTGTTTGCCTCTAGCACTGTTGAGCATGAGAACTGTTCCAAATGCGAAGGGATTGACTCCTTTTGAAACTTTGTTTGGGAGGGCATATTATACACCTCAGTGGAAACCTCTCATGTCTGCAGAGCAAGAGGCTGACAGTTCACTTACAGGGTATATGAGACGATTTTTGAATAACAAACTTTTGCAGTTAAATTCTGTTTCAGATAAAGAGCAACCGAAATCGGAAGCACCAGTAGCACCAGGCACCTGGGTCTGGGTGAAGATTTTGAAGAGAAAGAACTGGAGTTCTCTGAAGTGGGAAGGGCCGTACCAGGTACTACTGTCGACACCTACTGCAGTCAAGATCGTGGAGCAAGCTTCCTGGATTCATTTGACGCACTGTAAATTGGTTAAGAACTTTGAATTGGACAAAAACCTTGTTGTTGTACAACGAGAAAACAATGGCCAGGTATAAAGTGAATAGAGACATTGAGCAACGTCAGAGAACTTGCATGATCATTTTGATAGCTATGCTAATTACTTTGTTCTTTTTGTTGTGGCCACTCCTTTTTCCTGCCACGAAAGTTGAACTGATTAAACGTGATGGGCCAAACATAGACTGGCATCCGAACTTTAACACTTATCAGGCAATTACACGTGCGTATGCTGAGACTTTTAATGTTTCGAACTGCTGGGTCTGCATGGCCATACCAACAGCATACGGGGGTTTATTGATGGCTGCTATCCCCCTAGGGGTCAGTGAGACCTGGGAAAATCTGTTTTTTGACACAGTTGCTATTAAAGCATATGATAAAGTAGCACTGTATTTGCCTGTAACACAAAAAGGAATTGTATGTTTTTACAAAAATGATACCATTCAAGTGGGATGGAGCAAGTGTAATGTCACTGTACAATATAAATGTTATACAAAAGCAAATGATTTAGGTGGATCTTGTAGTACAGATTATAACTCATTTCTTAAATCTATGCATAAGACTCTTGATCAGGTACAACGTAATCCTGTACTTTTAAACAGTTATCCGTAATAGATAGGAAAATGTTTCATGCAGGGCAGTCATTTTGTAACAAAGTAACAACTAAAGTAGAGGACTGTTATTTTGTGTGTGGTAAAAAAGCATATAAATGGTTACCTGAGAATTGGTCTGGCAGTTGTTTTTTGGGATACCTGGTCCCGGCCATACGACACACTGCAGTTTTACCTCAGGGAAGTATTCGAAATACCGAGATGTAACCAAAAAGACTGTTAAGAAACCTGAGAATCCAGTGGGACAGATCGAAGCAGGCTGGAAAGAACACCATAATGTGGAAACCAAACTTGCGCACATGGACTTGAGTGATACTGTCATATTGTGGGCAGGCATATTACCTGCATATGGTGCAGTTAAATCGATTTGGGAGCTGCAAAAACTGTCTAAACTTCTCGAAGTAATGAGTAGTGCGACTTTCTCTGCTCTTGAACTGATAACTGATGAACTGAATGCCATGAGAACTGAAGTGCTCCAAAACCGAATGGCTCTTGACTTCACCCTAGCGGCGAGGGGTGGGACTTGCGCTTTAATCAAAGAAGAATGCTGTGCATTTATTCCTGATCATCAGCATGAGATTAATGATCATCTTGAGGTAATTCAGCAAGTGTCGGCCATGACCAAACCAGGCCCAAACCCTCTGACAGACTTTTTTCCAGAATGTATTCGGGGGGTGGGGTTCCATCCTAATGAACATATTGATTGCCATTGGGGTAGGATTACTCCTAATAGGAGTTTGTGTTTGTTGTGGAATCCCCTGCATGAAGAAATTAATCAATGAATTCATAGACATATCAGTATCTGAGACTATGCATCAAAGTACTGAATTTGAAGAGCTGCTAGAATGTGAAACACTTTCATAAAAGTTTAAACTGAATGACTTTCTTAACTGCAAATCCTGATTGGAAGAGGTTAGGAAAAGAAGCAAACTGTTTATTCTTTTTTTTGAAAATAGAATTAAAAAGCATTAACAGGAGGGAAATGTTAGAAAAATATGTATTAATGTGTGTATGCTTAATGCTAATTAATAGTCAGAAGAATTAACACGTTTTTCATTCTATTTTATATGCACTGTGTTATATAAATTGAGTTTCATATGAGACTGAAAAAGATGCTTTTTGAAAACTGCAGTATGCCTTCTGAAACTTGCAAGATGCCCTCTGACCTAGTAATTGCTAGCACAGCAATATTCATGTTTATGCCTTTTGGAAATGTACTTGAGAAGCAGGTGCTTATCTTCTAGGTCAGGAACGAATGAATGAACAATACTATATTCTGTAAATGTAATGATTTTAAACAATCAGCTTTGTTCGAAGCATGAGAACGTGTACAGCTGCAGAAGCTTAGAGATAAAGTAGACAAAGGATTATTAGAGAAATGAACTGTTAGCTTTGTGCTTGAATTAGCCATAGTACCTTGAATGATAACATGACATGTATCTAACTGGTGGTAATCAAGGCCACGTTGTTTTCCTCAGGAAGTTTCTCACAAAAATTGATAAATCAGCAGAAATTCATGGGACTGATGGTCAACAAGTGATGATGAAAAGACTGGTAATTTATTACGTCAGCTTGGTAGACAATGTCTAGTTAGAGAATGTATAAAAGTGAAAGTATTTCCTGTTTCTAGTTAGACAAACTCTGTAATAGCACATTTTTGTCTCCTTGCTGCAAGATTAAAGTGCCTTAACCTGAACCTACCGTGTTTTGATCATTTTTAAAGTATATTTTTCCTTTGACAATTATAGAGAGAAAATATGTGAATGATTTTAAAGACATAAGAAATTTAAATATGGACATGAATGAATCTGGTTGCTATAGATATAGAAGTAAAAAGAGGTGGAAAACCTCGATAAAAATATTTGCCATGTTATGGCTAATATGGAATCTGAGTGTTAAGGAAATTATATTCAGTGAAAAATAAGACTTAGTAATGATGTTGAAAAAAATATGGTTTTGATTGTGGAAACTGGAGTAGGGGTCAAAAAATATTAAGTATGTATTATATATGATGAGGTAAAATGAAAATGGAAAATGTGATTTGTAAATAATGTATATAGATATATGTATATCTATCTATCTATATATATATATATATATATATATATATATATATATATATATATATATATATATATGTATATAGAATGTAAATAAGTAGTAATGTAAATAATTTATGTGACTGTATAAAATATTTATGGATTATGTAAATAAAGAACCCCTCCTCTTTATAATAGGTGGAAAGAAATGTTTTGCAGTCATTTAAGCTGCCACTAACTGAAGCAGATGGGACTTTGCTTTAATATCCAGTCCAAATGATGGTACACTCAGGAGTACAGCATGCCCCCATGATGCCTACAGTGTTAGCAATTGATTGATCTAAGGTGAGAATAGAACTCTCAGCTTTCTGCATTAAAGGCAAGCATGCTACCTGTTGCACCATTGTCATTGACTTTATTTGCACTGCCACTTTATTCATTTTTAGTTTCTTAGTGGCTTCATCATGCTGTCTTTGGTATTCTGTCTACACATGCAGTTTCTGGCAAATCTGTTTAACATAACACCAGAAACCTTGTGTGTTCATGAAAATTTTTTTAATGAAATCAGTGTTGCTAAAGACATCATGCCACATTGATGTTACGGTGCCTATTTTTGTTTTTGCTGTCCATTTTTTTTTTGTTTTATTTATGTTTTTTTATTGGGTTATCCCTGCTATGTTTCAAATCTTGATTATTATTAACTATTCTATTCACGTTTTACTTATTTCTTGATTTAGAAATCATATCTAATCTTAGTCCATTTTCTGTGCAGACCCAGGAAATAAAGCTCCATATTTCATTAACAGTAATGCTAAGATAATTTATGATTGATTTAGAAATCATATCTAATCTTAGTCCATTTTCTGTGCAGACCCAGGAAATAAAGCTCCATATTTCATTAACAGTAATGATAAGATAATTTATATAAAGAGAAAGACTGGGCAGCTGAAAAGAAAAAATACCTTGTCAACAAAAACACATATACGGTGAAAGTGGAAAGATGAGTGTAAAACTTGGTAAAATAAAACTGCAATGTTTAACAACTGTAGTCTAACATTAAAATCAGCATACAGCAGTAGATTATTTTACATCAGCGTGACCACAATAGTACAGTTTAAGTAAAGTATGAGGCAGTGTGCTACTTCTGAGAGATTTCAGGAAATAGTTGCAGTTCCAGCTGGAAAATAAATGACTCTTTTCAAAATTACTTTAACTGAAATGTTTTAGAAAGAAAGCAAGCAAAATTTTCAGATGAATTTTGGGTGCCTTTCTGAAAGTCTGTTTTATAAGAATTTTCTGAACAAAAAGATTAATTAATTCCATAATTCACATGCAATAGAGGAAAAGTGGTGACTCCTAATTAATTAATTGTAAGTGACAAGCACATGCAAGATGTAGGTTGCAGGTCACATGCAATGAGAGAGTGTATACAACTTGATTAATATTAACAGTTAGATGTCTGTTTGGGTAGTACAGGATGATGTGTGAAATTCTTAGCTGCATCATTTTTAGATAACAGCTCTACTTCTTAGCTTCATGGTTTGATTGATGAAGCCTCGAGTACACCCCAGGTTACCTGGATCCACAGAGCAGCCTAAGCACTGGGTAGGCCAGCTAGGAAGGATGGCAGTGAGTGGTCAAGACTTGCTTACCCATCTCATAGAAAGTGGTAGTGTGGTCTGTCATGGCATGCCAAGGTACCCTGCCTGGTGTAGGGGGAGTCAGAGTATAGGACCTTCTGCAAGGATCAGTCATGTGGTCTTTGCCAAGCAGTTTATTTACTGCAGCCAGAATCAGACTATGCATGCATGCATGTATGCATCAAAGGGATGACATTGTAAGGCATGTTTCATTCACTGTAGGGAATAAGAACACACTTTAAATTAGAAAATGCCAGATGGTTACCTGAATGACAGTATTCTGTGACAGGCTGACCCATGGGTAACAGATATTTCTCAAAGAGGCTCAAGAATATATAGTTCTACAGTCCAGCAAAGTTCTAAAAAGCAACATTTACAACCTTACTGTTGTTGGTACAGTTTGGTGGACTGGGGTGAGTAAAGATTAGGACAGATGCCTAAGGCATACAAGAAACTATAGTACAGATACAGTCTGGCTGTTGAGATGCATGCATTGCCCCTCTTGAGGTTTTTTTTTTTTATTAAAAAGTATTTTTATTGACAACTTTGACAATTTTTTAAATACAATCAAACAAACAGAGAGGGGTCTAAACATCTAAAACATAAAGAACAATAAAATATATACAAGGGTGTCTAGATAAATAAATGTTTTTGAAATTACAATTTAGAGAAAATAAATCAAATGATATTAACAGTAATTTTTCCAAGTATCTCCATACTTTTTATCTAAGTATTATAATAAGAGGTAATTCTTTCTGCTCTTGTCTTGCTTGTAGCCATTTCCATTCATGATACATTCAGAGTGTTCTTGAGCTCTGTAAAGGAGGGAGAAATCTCACTGTTCCAGTTAATAGTAATTGTTTTGTGAGCAATAACTAATAACATCCAGAGTAAAGAATATTTTTCTAGAAACACATTTGGGTATTGGGACATTAAACAAAATCAAGGAGTTGGTCAAATGAAAATTATCATTAAAAATTATTTGTAAAAAATAATTAATTTTCCCCAAAAAAGATTTAAGTAAGCTACACTCATAAAGCATGTGTTGCCAGTTAGCAGTCACTCTTAACTTACATCTCCAAAATCCTAATTCATCATCATCATCATCATCATCAGCCCCCCCTCTTTTCCCATTTTTCTACATGGGGTTGGGGAATCGTGTTAACTGTCGCCAACTCTCTTGATTCAGTGCCACACTCCTGCCTTCTTCAATACTCATGCCTGACAGTCGCAGATCTTCTTTCACACAATCCATCCACCTCTTTGCTGGACATCCTCACTTCCTCTTACCTTCTTCCTGTTTGCCCCAAATCTTCCTCACCAGATTGTCTTCTGCTTTTCTACACATGTCCAAACCACGATGATCTGTTCTCTTTGATCTTTTCTGCAACTGGAGCTACATTGGCTTCTGCACTCATGTCCTCATTTCTTCATCTGTCCCACAGTGTGCATCCTACCGCCATTCTCAGGCACTACATTTCCATCACTTCTAGCTTCTTCAACTGTTCTGCCGTTACTGCCCAGTTTTCTGTACCATGCAGTAATACTGGTCACACCACTGTCTTGTACACCATACCTTTCAGCTTCTTTGGCATTCTTCTGTCATAGACTACACCTGGATACTCTATGCCAGTTGGCTGTAGCCCCTCTGATTCTAGCTTTGACCTCTTCATTTAGACTACCCTTTTCCTCAACTACTCCACTCAGATACTTGAAGCTGTTTACCTGTTCCACTATCTTACCTTCTATCTCTATTCTCAGCTTCTTCTGATTTCCCCAACTTGCTGCCATTACCACCATCTTATCTGTGCTTAGTTTCATCCTATGTGCCTTCAGACTTGCATTCCATTCTCCTATCCTTTGCTGAAGTTGTATCTCAGAGTCTGCCTGTACTGCCACATCATCTGCATACAGCAGCTTTGTTGATCCATCCCCTCCAACCTGTTTGCTAATGTAGTCCATCACCAGTATGAACAGCAATGGGCTCAGAGCTAAACCCTGATGTACACCCACACCCACTGGAAACCCCTCTGTGAGGCCGAACTCTGCCTGTGCTTGAGTCATTGGGTCCTTGTACATAGCCTGCACTAATTCTACCAATGTTTCTGGGACTTCAAACCACCGCAGTACTGCCCAGATGAGCTTTATTGGGACCTTGTCATATGCTTTCTTCAAGTCTAGGAATGCCCAGATGGACTGTCTCCTCCTCTCTATCTTCTTCTCAAGTATCTGTCTCAATGCAAACATCGGTTCAGTTGTGCTGAATCCTGATCTGAATCCAAACTGCTCATCTCCCATCTTACATTCTACTACTCTGCGTATCCGTTTATCAATCACCCTCTCCACAACTTTCATGGAATGTGATAAGAGTTTGATGCCTCTATACTGCCCACAGTTGTGGATGTCCCTTTTTGTTCTTGTACACTGGCATGAGTATGCTTATTCTTCAGTCATCTGGGATACACTTTTCTCTCCACACTGCTATTAGTACCCTCAGGAGACATTTCTCCCCTATCTCACCCAGCATCTTTATCATATCTGCTGTGACCTCATCTGAGCTTGCTGCTTTCCCTGACTTTATCTTCCTTAGTGCTGTTCTTATGTCTTCTAGGGTGGGCTCCTCTTCTTCTCTCATAGTAGGCTGTTTCTGGAGCAGTACAGCTTCTGTGGGGTTTTCTTCATTCAGAAGCTGCTGGAAATACTCCTTCCATCTGCCTTCGATGTCCTCTGGGCTGGTGAGCAGGTTGTTGTTGGCATCCCTTATGAAGGTTGTCTGACTATCTTCTTTATCTTTCTGTCTTTGCCTTGCAACCTGATATAGTTTCTTTGTGCCCCTTACTGAGTGACATTCCAGAAGTTGGCACAGCGCCTCCAATGCCGTATTCTTTGCAACTTCTTTCTTAGCTTCATTGTTAGCTAACCAGTAGTCTTTCCTAGCCTGGTCAGTCGTTTCTGTCTCCCACTTCTTCCTGCACTCCTTCTTTCTTTTGATGACTTCCTGGACTTCTGCATTCCACCACCAGCTTTCCTTATGTACCTTAATCCCATACCTGGCTTGGCCACATATCTTTTCTGTAGTCCTAACACATACTGTTTTTAGGCACTTCCATTCTTCTTCAATTCCACTATTTCCTCCTCTTCTTGGGGTGCTAGAGCCCTGAGAAATTCCTTAAAATGTTGTGCTTTCTCTCCAGTCAACTTCCAGGTCTTCAGCCTAGTCTCTGTTGACCTTACAGCCTTCTCTGACCACTGCTTGCAGCTGATTGTGGCAACTAGTAGTTTATGCTATGGGCTGACTGTTTCACTGGGGATGACTTTGCAATCATGGATTCTGCCCCAGTGCCTTTTCCTTACTAAGGAGGAAGTCTATCTGAGTTGTATGTTGACCCCCCTTGTATGTGATCTTGTGACTGTCTCTTTCTGAACCATGTATTGGCTACTATCAAGCCATTTGCCAGAGAGAGATCTAGAATGGCTTCTCCTTCTTTATTCTTGTTGCCCCACCCATGTGGACCCAGACAGTCCTCATATCCTGTTCTGTCTGTCCCAATATGTGCATTCAAGTAACCCATTATCAACACCAATTCATGTTGTCCTGCTTTGTCTAGTAGGTCCTGCAACTGCTGTCTGAATGCACTCTTTTCCTCACTATCACAACCCTGCTGTGGGGCATAAGCTATTATGAGTACTGCCCTATCATTACACTGACTGCCATGAGTCTGTCGTTAATTCTGATGGTATCCCACACATACACACAAGTGTTATATGTGCATTCGTACAGATGCATGTAGTCAGGTATACACGACAGGCCTACATCATTGTCTGCTAGGATAATTACACCTGTCTGGTGGACATGTGCAATGCATACTGTCCATAACAGGGATGATATACCACTGTCAGAGACAAAGTAGGGTCAGGTGACCATTATGGAACAATGTCTCCTTAATGCGTACATGAGAATGGGATCCATCCTGCAAATCTGCACAACAAACACAGAGCCTACATTGTCTACATCCACTACACACAGTCATCTCCCCTACTGCACATAAGTCTGCAACAGCACAGGAACCACCTGCAGCTGCTCACTTGTGGTACTCGGGGACACCAGCTATACCACTTATAGCATACTGGATGCCTGACAGTCGGTGTAGGCTGCATCCCCTGTGTTCCCCATGAGTACATCAGGATATCCACAGTGCACCCCTGTCTCCTATATGTGGAGAAAAGGTCACCACTGCCATGTGATTGTCATGGTATTCATCTACCATGGGAGCCTATCACATCACAGGATGCATCACCAGAAGGAACCATATTCAAAGGAGGACTGAGTACTGCCTTTGTCCCATCCATTTGATGGATAACCACTGTCACCCCTTTAGACTAAGGTTGGACGTCCCCCACTCAGTCACATGATAGACATAGCAGCCTAACTAGGGCTGTTCTGCAATTCCATAGCACAATTTATAGTGAACTCCATTAACAAGGACATTGCCGACCTGCCCACGCTCCATTACACACATGTAGGCTTTGTTCAGGAAGGGTTCATGTCTGTTGCACTCGGTTTTGACCTCTATGACACAGTCACCAAAGCCATGGGGGGGCAGTGCAAACTGCCTACTTTGACCTGGACAAACTTTGTGACAGTATAACCCATGTGGCTATTACAGATATAACACTCCCAAGTATGCAGCACACCATATGTTACCATAGGTGTAGCACACCAGTGCGCTGACACGACCTACCTATTCCACATAGGGACATCCACCTCAAGCGATTGACCCAAAACTAGGTGTATAACCTGTTGTTCTGTGTTTGGGCATCTGTTATATGTGATGTACACATCTCAGGTGCATGTAACAGCCATTATCCTTTGCCCGACCATGTCTGCTGATGACTGCATGCTGTGTGCAGTCACTGGATTCCCTAGTGATGTGGACATCTGCTTAGGAGGGTCTCACACAGATACATGACTCTTGTCAGACACATGGCCTCAGGCTGCATACCAGGACATGCAGTGTGAACCCCTATGGGGAGAGTGATGTCTCCATATATTATCACAGTACTAGCAACATCCTAGGCACTCAATAATTCGTGAGGGTGCTGTGGACACAAGTCTTCAGCAACATGACATTTCAACACAATGTTGCCTCCACTGTAAGGTAAACCTTCTACATGGCCAATGTCATAGATAAGGGTATGTCGTCACAGGACATGGGATATAAACATCCCTATATTCTCCCCAGTGAGAGCCATTAATGTGCATAATTCCCTGTTCATCATTCACATCACACAGCACGTGCAGCAGCTGGGGACATCACAGAGGTTCCCCATCAGGGAATACCAGGGCATCAAACATCTACCGTACACCGATAGGCTATAAGGCAAACCCTCAACCCAGTTGCATATATATACTCCTAAGGGGTGACCTCACTGTGGTATGCAAGTAAATCACAGACTCCACATTGCTGGGACTTCTGCACAAGTGCAAAACATGCTCCACTCTGTTAACACACACACACATGACCTCAACCTGGTGTGTGACCTGAACTAGGCTTCTTGGCAGCTCAGATGTGTGTCACACACAAACATCCTATGGTGGAATAGGCACCCTGTCCACATCAGACAGGGTATCTACTTACACCTTTGCAGGCTTAACCTGGATAACTGGATGGTTAACAGCACATACATCCTTGAGATACCACCTGTGTCCCTGTTGGACGGAGACATCAGGTGCTGACTTGCATACAAATGGGCTAACATCTGGCCTAGGCATATGGCTACTCAGGGCCTATAGCCTAGTAACCTCATATGGTACCATGAATACCAGATATGGCCTGAGTGCTGTGACAGACTGTGTTGTTATGTGTCCACACCCATCACTGCCATCGACTGTTGGGTGTCCTCTTTGGGTAACATTATAGTACCATGTCATCCAGCCTACATCTGACAAATAGATGAATAGTACTACAAGTGCATGTAGACATTCCAGCAACATCTGTGCTACAAAATAACTGAGATCAGTGCATATCTGGTGTAGGGTGTCCTCCTTATAGGTGTCTGACATCTGCAGTACCCAGATGTTTGTGGAATGTGTACATGTGCCTGATAGATGTAGCCCCCCTGCCAGACAAATGTGTATTTCCGGACATCAGTTGGACAATACATGATGGTTGTCCCCAGAGTTTGGTGAATGTGTCTGTGACATGCCAGATCCCTGGGGGCACAGTAATGATACACAAATATCTGGTATTGTATCTATTCCCTTACATTGTATGCTCAATATGTACACACTGCTGCTGAGCCAGAGCCAGCGTCCCCCCACTACTAGTACCTATAACCTGCTGTCCTGCTGCAGGGGTCACCAGGTATGCTACACATAGGTGTCAGGCAATGAGATACAGGTGTGGAGTACACAGTGACCTAGCCAGAATACATCAGGAATGGTCAGAGAGACCTGGCCAATCTTTGAACTAATCCTGTATGACATTCACAGACTAAGAGGGACTCACTGACAGTACATGATGTGATATGGCAGCTGTATCCACCAGTACCTACTGTCAGTATTGTACAACAGACAATCCAGCAGCAGTCATATGTGAGCTGACCATTGCTGGGGGTGACTCAAGGGCCAGAGCTGTGATTTATGTCACTGCAGACAGAGCCATCAGGGATGGCTGTAGATGCTGGACAGCAGACTAACAGCAACTTGTCAGTCCAGGAAGTGTTGCTGAGACCTACTGTTTAGATTCCTGTTTCCCATGACTGCAGGCCCCCATCTGCATTCCATTACATGCTTAATTCTGTGACATACCTGGTATAGTGCAGTACTTCTTTGCGAGAAGAAATCCAGTGATACTTTTACTAGGAAATCGCAGTCTGTCTTCATGAAGAAAGTCTCAGACCTGTTTACCATATGCAGCAGTTTGTCTTTTGTAGGTAATGCTCATGAACAGGTGATTGCCTGTGCACCAATCTGTGACTCCCACTTGCTAATTGCATCCAGAACAGTTGAGTTGTCTTTCCATTAGCCAATGGTATGGCAACACAGTGCTATAATTAAGCCCTTCATGTGGGCCTTGCCCCTTTTCCTGGCCTGTGAGGAGGACATTATCGAGGTGTGGGAGCTACAGCATCACAGCAGGTAGGTGGAAATACTGTCTACTGTTTCAGTTGAGGTGTTATGTCCACAGTTTTGCATGCTATGTCTGGCCATTGTTAACAGACTTTCAGAATCTGTAACAGTGTACTGTTTAAATGTGTGTTGGGGTTAGTAAGGAGATAGGCAGATATAAGTGTCATACATCCTTTTTATCTGAATGTGCATGCTGCTACAATTGATGCTGGTCTGTCAGCTGTGTATGTTTGTAGGGGGAGACTGTGACATGTCCCTTTTACCTGAACATCCCCCCAACCCTTTATGTATGGCTGCTGTGTGGGTGCCCTGTTCTAGATGTTTGTGAGGTATGTTAGGTCTGTAGCAGGTAGCTGGACATACTGCTGCATGTGTAGCAGGCTGCAGCTGCTGCATTCTGGCCAGGAGTCATACTAGGGATTGTGAAGACATTGGGGGACAGTAAGCTATTACCATCAGTGAGAGTACAGTGTCAGCTGTTGTGTCACAGCATGGCCTGGTTGAGGGTACCCATAACAGTCCAAGTGAGGCATGTGTTTGTGGTGCATATGTTACAAAATAGTGCTATCCAGAGAGTGGTAGGCAACATTTAGTACACATATTCATAATTGTGAAATGTGTCCCAATCTACAGGCCTTTAACGTGCTACTGTTGGTGGCAGTGACTGCAGTAGGAGCAACCACTTTTGTTGGACATTGCAGCTGATTTGGTCTAGTGGTGTTTTGCTCTGACTGTAGTTCAGAAGGTCCTAGCTTCAATACTTGGCAGCGGTGTCTATTTTTCACTAAGGTTACATGACTGTAGGGACTGTGGGACAGACAGAGTTGCTGGGATCAGCCTACCCAAACATGCTATGGTGTTGAGGTTTGTCAAAGTGCATTGGTTAGTCATGAACAACACATTTCAATGTTAGTTATACAGCATGCATGGGTGTTCCAATTCACCCAGGACAATAGAACTGAAGAGACTTACATAGCAAATGGAACACATGCATAAATGGAATAACAGTCATTATTGTAACAGCATGCCAGTAAAAGTTACGGCAATAGGCCAACAACAGTGGAATTTCAACAAGATATGTTAGTATGCAACCATTGCAATATATGAACAATAATACAAGACAAATTCCAACATTAGGTTTTGACAACATACAGTATATGAATAATAATTAGTGATGCAGATAAGGGGTGCGGTGGGATAAAAACATTCCATTAACAACTGTATAGGCTATATTTTTCGCAACAATACTGGTCAGTACTCTACACGTCTACCCTTACTTTGCATCTACCTGTGCCCTATGGCTTCTATAGCATGTACATACCTGTTAAGCTGTCGACCTAGAATGGTATGGGCCAAGCTATGAGAACTATAGGTACATAACTACAGGGTGACTCATACATGCCAAGTTTACATATATGACTAATGGGGTAAACCCTGTATTGATGTTGTGTGAGTGTGCTACTGGCATACTTCAACTGGATTTATATCTGTGTCCAAGGTTATTGGAAACAGTGATCAGTGGCTGTGACAGCTTGACACTTAGGCGACATGTATTGGGAAGAGTGCATAGTGTATATACCTATCCTGCTGTCATTTGTAAGCATGGGGTTGGACTATCAGCACACAGTCATACACACAGCAGGCATACACTACTACATTTGTACACAGTTTTTTAGTATACCCTTCATACAGCTAATACAAACATTTCTTTACCTGTAAGCCCTGTGGATAAAATAGCTGTTAACACTACTTGACTGTTTCTACAAATAGTCAGGACTACTTGTCTGTAACTACACATACTTCTTAGTACCAGTCCCTGGATTCAAACCATGATCTGTATGTGCAAAAATGAACAACATATCTATTTCTTAGCACACTGAGCTACTGGACCACTGCTGTCAGCTGTTTGACTGATTTGTGCCTAAAACTCACTTGGTTACAAAGTCTGACCTGGTACTATAAGTAGAGTGTCACAGAAGACTGCAGTGACAGTTGAACATACATGCATGAGATTCATGCATGACAGAGATAGTTGATGAACTATGTATTAATACTTTGAATGCAGGTGTACACATTTAACCCCTAGTGGATGTGAATATGCGTGATCTGTACAGACCATAGCATGCTGCGTTGCATACCCGACCCATATACATTTGCACATCATATAGCAATCTCTTAGCCTACTGCATCTAACTACCTATCCCTATAATTCCTTACTTATACCTAGCAATCTCTTAACCTACTGCATCTAACTACCTATCCCTATTCCTTACTTATACCTAGCAATCTCTTAGCCTACTACATCTAACTACCTATCCCACTAAAAAAAAAAAAAAAAAAAAAAAGATTTCTACTTTAAATACTATTGCATTTATTACTTTTGATTAAAATATATTTGACCTGTTTATAACCTGAAATTGTATAATGTTACTCTCTGTAATCTTCATGTAATCTATGTGTGGAACTTAATCATTGTATAATCTGTATGTGGAGCTTTTCTCCCCAGGACTCCATTGAAAACGGGTTCCTTGGGCCCAATGGACTATCCTGGTTAAACAACTGCAAATAAATAAAATAAATAAATAAAATATATTTGCAGTCTCCACCAATTACAGTCTGATACTTGCATGCATCAGCGTAACTACATTCAGGAATACATATAGCTGAAATGCAAAGGTTAACACAAGACAATCCTGAAGGGAACACACTCTAATACATTACACATTACTATTCAAGGTTCAGAACTTAGTGCAGAACATATATCAAATTGCATTGTATCTTCTTTTACAGCTCTACATCTACACTTTAGCATAAAAGTTCTTTATCAGCCAAACTTCATTCAATTCATGGTGTCATAGCCATATTTTCTGTGGAGCACTTGTACTATTAGATTTCTTCAACAACATTCCAGAATAAACACAATAGTTGTTGGAAATAACTTTAGTGAGGGTGACATGACACAGTGGTTTATTACATTCAAAATTCTGGCTTCAGTTGTACTGCATATCCTGTAGATGATGAATGAATATCATTTATTACCTACACAGTTTCAATCACGGTGCATGTTATAACAAGATGCTTAGTACTAATGCAATATATACTTATGTCATTCCTACACAGTATTATTACAGTATTAGCTTTATTTCATCAATAGTAGCTTGTTTGATGCCTTTATCTCTATTGCACAGTGCCTGGCATTACTCACTTATATCAATGTGGGTCTAAGAACACAATTATTGCAGTACACTCAGAACACACTGTGCCTACTGGCAGTAAACAATGTACACTTTCTTATTTATTATACTACATATTGCAAGATAGATCTGTACTCACCACACTGTCAGTGCATCCTCGCTAGGCACCTGGCATGGGCCTCTACATTGTTAGTCCTCTCCCCTGCAGCTGTAGGGGAAAATCACACCATTAGGTGTACCTGTCTATCACATATTCATGCTAGAATTTGGTAAAGCAATGATTTGTATACTTACAAACTGCTGGGGCATTCTCATCTGGAGCATCTTGGATCCACTGGGCCAAGAGCATCCCCTTCCTCTGTTTCAGGTCATAATAGTGGTGACATATCTGCTCACCAGTGCAGGGGATTCCAGTGGCATTAGTGAGCTCACATGCCAAACAATCCCAGGCCACAGACTTGTGTTCTGAGCCCTGGTACTGGTCCTGCAGCAGTCTGTGGTCATGGTTTTTAATTAGGAGCCCAGCCATGACCTGGGACTCCAAAATCCCCAGCACTGTGCCTGGAAGAGTGCTCCCTCTCCAGTTCCTGCCTTAGTTCCTGCATGGGTAAACTCCAACAGGTTCTGGTTGTATTCCCATCTGTGTGGCTTAAATAAGGTGATTTCCCACCCTTTGCTGTCATTGGACCATTTTCAAAAATGCTAAACACAACTCAGCAGTGCACAAAAAATAGAAATAGAAATAGAAATGCTTTCCAATGTAAAAGCTGAATGGCCTGCTTTGGTATTCGAGCCATGCACTGACTGCATACAAAGCCATGTCTCTAACCATTCAGCTAACTTGGCTGTGAAGATTTCAGCTATACATTGTTATATGGCTTTTCATTACATTTAAGCACTGCTGAGCAATGCGCTGCACCACACAAACACACTCAGCTATGCTTAAACTTGAAAATAAAAAAAAATTAAACATGAAAGGAAAAATCATACTGGGACATTTATTTTCCATGTTGTACATCACTGTGACAGTAGAGAGGGTGTGTTGCAGACACTGTAACACATCCCCTGTGTGACATAAATAAAAAATACAATCATAAGTGTCTGAAGACACTTTCTTTAATCTTTAAGTGCCATACGGCACTTTGACAGTGCAGGAGGTAGGTTACACATCCGCAAGCACTGTAATACACCCCTAGCACTGATTCAGTAACTATGTGCATGGCTGCCCCTCAGAGGCACACCTTCATTAATATGCAAGGTGTGCTGCTGAAGGGAAGCTGTGGCCACGGCCACCATACACTCAGTGTAGCAATTACACTATTCCTACGTGGAGTTTATGAAATCTGGGGGTGCATTTAAATACTGCAAACTAAACTGCACTGTTTGTACCACATTTGTCTGCCTTACTAATGTCTTTCGGCTTTTCCCAGTTATGGGGTCGCCACAGCGGAACTCCGGTCCGCTAATGATTGGTAGTGGATTTTTACAGTGCCAAGTTGCCAGCCCGATGCCCAGCCTTCAAAGAAGGCACACCCATTCACGCTCACACCTACCTGCATGTCTTTAATGTCACTTGACTGTGGGGAGAACATGCAGACTCCACACAGAAGGTGCTCCAGCTGAGAATAGAATGGGAGAACCTCTTGCTGTGAGGAGACAATGCTAATTGTTGTACCACTACAGCCATTTGTCTGCCGTACTGTGCTGTTAAATTGTATTTTGTTGCTGTTTTTACTGTTGCAAAGCTTTTTTTTTGCTAGTTTCACTGCTTGTAAAGAAATTATTGCTACTTTTCATTGTTTTGCAAAGCATCTGTTCTGTTTGTTCTGTTTTCTTGCCAACCATTGTCTTAAACAACTGATTTGTTTGCTGTTTAAAGCATTCTTTGCATCTCCTTGCTGTTTTGTGCTGATTAAAATAATTTTAGTATCTCACTGCTGTTTTTCTGCAGTTTAAAATATCTGTTTATTGTTTCTTGCTGAAATTAGGGTAGCTAGTAGCTGTAGCATAGTCCATATACAGATTTGCAGCTTATGGGTCTGTTTGTAGTGGGTGTTGTATACTGAGCACATTTTCCAAGCCATCTTTGATTGGAAGGAGCCCTTCTGCACTCTTGTGAGAGAAGTGTGCTGATTGGAACCTGTCTGGTGAAGGGTGATTGGTCTAGGGCTTGGAATAAGTACCCTCATTGGTTCTTTTGAGTTTTTATTTATTTTTTTTTTTAAGTTTTAAGCTTCTGGTATTTAAGCCCCATGTTTGAGCACATTTCTGCTTGTTTGCACATCATGCAGCACCTCAGACTACTGATCAATTTTTAAGATACAGTTGTAGTACATTATTGTACTCCTCATCTTTAATATATCTCTAGTCTAAGAAGTATTGCTAGTGAGCTGTAACCTATTAAATCATCAGCCAAAAACTCCATCAGAAATACCCATCTACAGAGCACCTCCTAAATCAGACCTGAAAACACCAACTTTGTGGTAACAGTTGTTCAAACCTAGCATTATGGACAGTTGGACTAACCTTATTTCTCCTGCCAGCCTTGTTGACTTGGGTCTCCTGAGGCAGTGTAGCAACTGCCTCATGTACACTGACAACCTTCTACTAATAACTCACTCTAGTCAGAGTGGGAGGGATGTATCTACACCAAGAATCTTGAATCCCTGCTCTCTCATACTCAAAACAGTAACACTTAAGAGGCTGTCAACTCACTCACCACTATACATGCACATAGTACCACTAGTCATACACATAATACACACCCAACGCATAAATCAACATATGTGGAAGTTCTCTCAAAAACCTTACTGAAACACCAGAGACCTCCAGAAAAAAATACTGCTACAACTAACACAGTTCCCATAGCACCCAAGACACATAGCAACACAAGTGTCTCACCTACCAATCCCTTAAGGCATAACACTCAAAAAACAAAATTTCTTGCCATTGGAGACACCATAGTTAGACACACGGATGTCCCACTCACCAAGTTAGATAAGGAGAAAGTCACAGTCAGCTGCCTGTTCGGTGCCAGGATTCGTCTGATCACGCATGTACTCAGGTCTCTCAGCAACAAGTACCATTATGACTCTGTCATAGCTCATTTGGAGTGAATGACCTGAGATGTGCATCACTGAACTATATGAAGAGAGACACGACTGAGCTCTATGAGTATGTGTCCCAGGCAGGTATGTCCTTAGCCTTGAGCAGCATATTACCCTCACCTAGAATGATGCCACAGTATAAACAAAAAAATGATAAATTTCAAAAATTGGCTTAGTTTTTGGTGCCATTCAAAGGGGATCCAGGTTCTGTCAGCCTAGAATGACATGGCAGACAAACCTTGCTGCTTTGCCAGAGACATTCTGCACCTGGCACTACAAGACTTTTGGCTGCTGGAAAAGGCTCCTGCATCCCCCATAGTGCCTTTTTTAGGCAAGGTCTCAAAAACAAAAATGTCGACATGAAAATTGCCAACCATAACAAAATAAGGGTTATGCTGCTAAATGCTAGGAGCTTAAACCAAAAACTGTACACCTTGGAAGCACTTCTATTACCGGAGGATGTAGATACCTGTGCAGTCACAGAAATCTGCTTCTAGGCCATAGTGAGTACCCCAGCCTTGCAAAGCTATAATGCCTTTTACACCTTCAGACTGCAAAATGAACATATGAGAACCAAAGGAAGCCATGTTTCTATTTATATTAGAGATAAATTCACCTCCCGACTAGTTAGACTGGACAAATCCATGGAGTTACTCCATGTTCAGATTACTGTGGGTAAGACCCCCATTCAAGTTATAGCTAGTTATAGATCCCCCACCATGAGTCAATCCAAATATTACCAAACAATCTAGTCATGGCAGATTTCAATTATCCCACCATCAATTGGGAAACCTACTCTAGCCCTAACTCACTAGTGCAAAACTCCCTTGACTTTGTTAAATGCCCTGGAACAAATTGTTCAAACCCCATCAAGAGGAACTAACATACTAGATTTAGTCCTCACTACCATAACAAACAAATGTATCATTGCAACTGTTGGACTTCATTAGTTAAATCTGACCACAAATTAGTCACCTGTGAACTGGCACTCAGACCAGAAGTCACAAAGGGCAAAGTCAGACTAAAAAACTTCACCAAAGCAAACTATATCCTCCTAGGGGAAGGTATAAATGCATCCCAAGCCCCACCCCCAGCTGGAAGTGGCAACTACACTAAAGCTTACATTAAAGCCTTGCACAATCACTTGTATAAGTGTATAGATTTTGCTGTTCCATACAGAATCAAATCCAGATCCCCAAGTAAATAAAAGCCATCCTGGTGGACATCCAGCATCAAAAAACTTTACAACAAACACAAAAAGTTGCTGTCTAAGAAAACTAAGGAGAAGCCACAACAATGGAAAATCACTCTCTTCAGTCTCAACAGGCAAATAAGACAACTTGTCAAATCTTCTAATGGTAACTTTGAGAAAAACATAGCAATCGCAGCCAAGGGTAATCATAAAGTGTTTTACAGTTACATGCGTAGCTTAAAAGCTAGGACCCAAGCATGTGCCAAACTAATGACTAACGGTATCACACACTAATCCTGCAGAGACAGCAAAGCTGCTGGTAGACAGATTTGGCTAAAATTTCACTCCATTATCCCCTCCAAACTTATCACAAACCTTGCCCCCAACTTCATCCCCACCATACATATCCAAAGAGTAGGTCATTAAAGCCTTGTCTAAGGCAAAAACAACAGCCTTTATGGACCAAACGGCATCCCAGGCTGTCTTCTAAACAAACTAAAATATGAACTAGCATCACCATTACGTACCCTATTCAGTCATAGCCTAACCACTGGCTTTGTTCCTGCAGAATGGAGAACAGCAACAGGTATTGCCCTCCACAAAGGTGGCTTAGCAACACACCCAGGGAATTATAGACCCATAAATCTGAGCAGCCTCATCTGTAACGTCATGGAACATATCATCATGGGCCTCATAAATAAAGACATAGATAACCTCTAATCCCTGGATCCAGCCCAATTTGGCTTCATCAGGGGCATATCCTGCCTGTTAAACCTGGTGAATTTCTTCAAAAATGTGACCAGGGCCATTGATGAGGGCAAATCTGTGCATATAGCATACCTTGACTTGTCAAAGGCCTTTGACACAATCTCACACTCAGGCATTACCGATAAACTTAGCAAACTGAATGTAAACCCCTTTACTGTAAGATGAGTTGCCACTGGCTCACAAACCAGTCACACACTATCAAAGTGGGTGATTCCACATCAACCAGCAGACCTGTCACCAGCGGGGTGTCACGAGGGTCAGTGATGGGTCTTCTACTGTTTGGTATATACTTCTCAGATGTTCAGGCCAAAACTAAGGGGCTGTGGCTGACCAAGTTTTGTGGATGACTGCAAACTGGGTGAAATTACTGAATCCTCAAATGATGTTAGTATACTTCAAGAGGGTCTTACGCAGACCAACGACTGGTGTCTTAGATATGGTCTCAAACTGAATGCAAAGAAATACATCATCATTCCCTTCAGTAAAAACAATGTCCCTTCACACTATCAAATTAACAACAATACTCTATGTACCTGTGAAGTGATAAGTGATCTGGAACCACAAGTAGACTGCGACCTGAACTTTGACCACCATGTGTCTGTTGTAGTAAGTTAGACTACATAGCACACTTGATTAGCAAAGGTATTTCCTCTACAGCAAATATACTCTATACTCTATACTGTAAATATACTCTATACTCACCACTAATCAGAGCCATAATTGAGTATAATGCCCCTTTTGGCACATGCCGTACAAAGCACCTGCAGCAATTGGAGAGACCTCAGAGGTTTCTAACTAAGAAGATCAGGGACTCCAGCACATGCCTTACACAGACTGACTAAAGTCCCTGTCACTATACTCAGTGTCATATAGACTTCTTAGGGGAGACTTATGCCTGACTTACAGAGCAATCTCTGACCCAAACCTAATGAATTTGCTGCACATCCATAAATCAAACAGGACTAGAGCTACCCATTCCAGGGACCTAAATATGGCCTGCGACTTAAATAGGACATGCTGGAGGGACAGATCTGTCTCCCAGTGACTGCCATATCTTTGGACTAGGCTGCAAATTCATATGAAGCAAACCACTTCTATGACACTGTTTAAAAGTGTAGAATATATATGTGTGTTGTACCTTTATGAAGCATTTCCAAGGTCAGCACGTGCATATAAATAGCCAGCACGTGCTAGCTTCAGTGCAATTTTGAGAGTGCAGCCAGAGAGTGAACATGTATGAGAGAAATAGTCAGTCTGTTTATAAGTTTACCTAAGTTAAAGTCATTTGCCTCAGTCGTGATGTGCTTGTATATAATAAATCTGCTTGAACAAAACCTATGCATGCTCGTCTGTTTGATCCTGCCTGGATGAATGACAAAAATGAACCTGGATGAGTGGATAGGGCACCATAAATTCTTACCAGGGATAGAGCCCACATCCCTCCTGGACATGGGCAGTCATTAATAAATACAATCCTGGGTATTGACTACAGTATCTATAGTATTACATTGGGATGAAAAGGCTATGCTTGAAATGACATCCGAATCGATAGCTAGTAACCTCCTATGATCCTATGATCCTATGTTTTGGATTGATAGGTCTACATGTTTATCTAAGTGGGCACAGAACTTCTTTGTAAAGCTACCTGCTGTAGCAACATTGAGGCTAATGCAGCAATCAGTGAATTTTGAAACTTTGTCATAGAATTTGATAAGGTTACAACATTTGAAATCCTTGAATTCTGTGATACTGTTTCCAGGAGGGTTTAGAGATTTTGAATGAGAAAGTCACTAGTATATGATCTGACTAGCCATGGAAGGAGTACCAGCGGAATTGTTAGAGGCATAGCTAGGGTGAGGAGAAGGGGACAGACACTCAAGTTGTAAAGGGGTGTAGTGATGGGTCTGGTTTGTTTCTTATAAGACAAATGCAAGACCAGAGAAATGAATTTTTTCTCCTCAAGTTAAAGTTGAGAAGTGCCAGATCAGGGAACAGCACCAATCAGGTGCTAAACGAGCCAGCTTACATCTCTAGGAATAGTACATGAAAATGCTACATTTATAAGGATCAGGTCAAAAATATTGTCCTCTAGTGGGTTTGTTAGCAATCTAGTCCAGGGAGTTTTTGTTTATTAAGTCTGAGAACTTTTGGTGATATTCTACATTGGAAGTATAAGTACCCCAGTTTATTTAAAGTCTTGTTTATGGGGAGTTCATCAAGTATATTTAAGAAACCTTACCTGACTTTCATTTTACAAAACACACTAGTCATTACAACCAAACTGCAAAAAGTTGACTTGCCCTTCAGATGTCAGCAAATATATTCTCTTAGAATCATTATGAGCTACATGATAGACCCTTTTGAAGACAGCAACCTACTGTGCTATTCAAGCAAAAGATTCAACATTATACTTTAAGTTAAGTCAGAAGCATACCTCTCAACCTCGTAGAGCAAAAATCTGCACAAAGCAATAAATAATGAGGGGACAAAGGCCCAAAAGTAGGAACATTTTTAAATACTGATTTTATAAACTTAGAAAATTGATAGAATAACAGGTTTATCATTAGCATGAATTTTCTGGATGGTATGAAGTCTAAAACTCAAATGGCTGTCATTATTTTCTGGTTTCTATCTTCAAGGATTTGACACTCATTTGCCAGAAAACCAAAAGTTTATGAGGAATAGACCAAAAATATGAAGCAAAAAATCTGGACATTCTGCAAAAATCCAGACAGTTGAGAGGTATGGCACTCAGAAGGTATTTATTTTCTTTGAGAAAAAAGTTTCAACTGAAATTGCAAACAAAACCAGGAAAAAAATGCTATTTAGAGTGAACAGGAACTCTTGGAAAAGATCAGGCAAAATGAAAGTAAAAGGAGAAATGTTCACATATTTTTTCAAGTTATGTCCTTCTCCTGGCCACAGCATAATAATACAAACCACATGAACTATATATATATATATATATATATATATATATATATATATATATATATATATATATATATATATATATATATGTATATCACAACCACAAAATTACACTAGGAAAACAACCAATATCCGAATGCAGCAATACTCCTTGAACAGTTTGAAGTAACCAATTTTAATTCTAGTGCCTCGGTGCCACACACCTTCATGGAATACAAATCAGTTCAAAAATCCTACATATACACATTTTGCATCAATTAAACAATAAAATTAATTAATCTAATTGCCCCTTAAATCAAACTTTTCCAATTCAACTCTCCATTAAGTCCCTTTGGGACCAATGTGTTAAATTTCAAAATGTAAATACTTTCCTTACATAAAAGTGTTTCTTTTAAACATTTTCATCGCCATAAAAACATTTAATTTGTTCCAAAATACTTCCTTTTAACAAAGAGTAGTCACTGTTGTATGTTTCCATAAAATGAGCAGCAATAGTTTTTTTCTTTCTTATCATTTTTGATGTCCCTAATACGTTCCATGAACCTTAATTGAAACATCCTTTTCATCTCTCCCACATAGAACATATTACAGGGGTAGCTTAAAATATAAACCACCCCCTTAGATTCACATGAAAACTTATCTTTAGGTGTAAAAGTGATATTATTAATACATTTAAAACAGTTAATAATCTGCGGACAAACCAGACATCTTCCACATTTATATGTACCTATTTGAACCGGACATCTGGGTACTGAACAATCTGGTATAACAAATAATCCACTAACCAATATATCCCTTATACTTCTACCTCTGACAAATGAACTAGAACAATGTCTTGGTAGAATATTAGCCAGAAATTTATCATTTAATAAAAATTTCCAGTAATGATATAACATTTGAATTATTTCCTTACTTTTAATATTATATGTGGATACAAAATAAATCTGTTGCATTTGATCCTGTTGTATTTGATTCCTTTTAAATACCTCTATTGCATCTACTACTTTACTTCTTTTTGTTCTGATGCCACCATTCCTTTTGTATACTCTTTGAACTGCCTCCATCACCATATCTGGAATATAACCTCTCTTAATGAACATGTCAATGGAATTATAAATTTCATCCCTCAAAATGTCTGCTCTATTACAAATTTTAGACAATCTCAAAAATTCATTATAAGGGAGGGCAGTTAACGTATGGGGTGGATGACAACTACTTGCATGTAAAAACTGGTTGCCATCAGCAAACTTCCTATGTACCCCTGACACAATAGTGCCATCTTCCTTACCCCCCAGTTCTAGATCTAGGAAATGCACTTTATTCCCTTGTTGTAATCCATCAAAACTGAGATTAAACGGATTTTGATGCAACTTGACTATAAACTCATTAACCTTTTCAATACCTCCTACACATATAAAAATTAAATCATCTATATAACGAAAATAATGTTTGACATGCTGTTTCATAAATTCCTGTCCAACCAAAAACATTGTTTTAAAGTAAGACATAAAGAGGTCCGCATACATGGGGGCAAAAGGTGCCCCCATGGCAATTCCCTCCTTCTGTCTATAAATCTGGTTATTATACAGGAAAAAAATATTTTGCAGGCAGAAATCTACCATTTCTACTACAAAAGAAAAACTTTTATCTAAGGAAAGTATTTACATTTTGAAATTTAACACATTGGTCCCTAAGGGACTTAATGGAGAGTTGAATTGGAGAAGTTTGCTTTAAGGGGCAATTAGATTAATTAATTTTATTGTTTATTTGATGCAAAATGTGTATATAAGTAGGATTTTTGAACTGATTTGTACTCCATGAAGGTGTGTGGCACCGAGGCACTAAAATTAAAATTGGTTACTTCAAACTGTTCAAGGAGTATTGCTTCATTCGGATCTTGGTTGTTTTCCACAGGAACTATATAATTTGGAAAAGTGGAGTTATATTCATGCATATGAACCAAACAGATCCAGATAAGATCTAGGCCACATTCTGTACAAATCAAACAACACTGACTAAGACCTGTCAGAGGCGAAGGTCTTAAATGACATAACAGTATACCATATGCTTTATAAATAAATCACTCCAGTAAGTGATATAATCCAGAAAATATATACTCTCATATTAGGAGTAAAGAGAGCAATATAAATTTATTGTCTCTTAGACATTACCTGTTAGTGAAACAAACAAATATTCTGCATGGTGTATGAATCTACAGAGCCCTCGCATATATTCTGCAAAACAGTGTCACAGTTCCATAGTCAAACCCAGGCCATGTGGGTGACAACCAAGAATCCTGACTGCTAGACCATATTGCAACAGCACTTCCTACGGTCTCTCCTAAGATATTTGGTAGGCATAATTTTGCCTGCTTAGCTCCAACTTCTTTCTGGCACTCATTTAAACATAATGTGTATAAGACAGCCTACTGAAATCCACTCAGAGATATTGTTTTAGTTTGCATAACATTTTTATTTTATATATTTATTATATTTTATGTGTATAACGTTTATTGCCAATATAGTTTGCTGCTGTTTCTCTTGCATTTATTTGGAATGTGCCTAGGCACCCAAATAAATCAATCAATCAATCATGTCATTGCCACTGAGATATCCATCCCACTATGTGTGATGCTCACAATTTAGCAAGAAGTTTTGCATAACAATCCAAAAAGGCATGTTCAAAGGAATTTATTCAGTTCCCTTACCTTATTTTATAAACATTTAATGAATGACAGTAAAAATACAATGATTTTTACAGATGTAAAAGTCAGTCCCCCATAAGTGATTTGTTATGAGTAAATGGACTTGAAACCCTGACCTGTGTAAGTGTGGGAAGATGTTCGGTCATACATACAGCTTATTTCATCTAATGCATGAGAAATGGCCTGGGGAGCTGTATACTATATTAGGTTATTTTTGGCACTTGTATTGTTTTATACTTCATTACCTCAAGGGATTATGTCTAAACCTTTGTACCATGACAGCAGTTTACATTATGGCTCTGTTCCACAGCCGTGTCACATTACTGAAATTATAGAAAACTCTAGAAGGAATACTGTACAAGTAACACAGAAACAGCTGCAAAGAAAACCAATGCAAAGCAGCATTTTGCTGTGAAGGAATGAAGAAGTACTCATGCCTATGAATACCTTTTATATTTATTTTAAAAGTTAATTATTATTGAAAGGATAGCAATTTTTCCTACTTGTTGCTTGCATACACTCAGAAATGCATCCACATTTTGCATACGCCATCTTCCCATTCAAAGAAACAAATAAATATCTCCAGTATATGTGTCAGGTCTTCAAACATATTAGCCAACACCAATGAAACTTATACTATGACATGCTCTCTCCACCCTCTCAACTACTAACAATACTAAAATACATCCTATACTACATTTCTCTCACACTATGCACAGAATGAAACAATACAAAAAACCATCAACACACTGCACACCTCCACGTATCTCTCAATGCACATGGAAACCATTCCCCTAACTTCCACAACCCTGTTTCTGAAAATATGGTCCTATGAATAGATACATATGCATACACCAATATTCCCAAATTCTAGTAGGGAAAATAAAATATTCTTTACCACATCAAATACTTTCACCGTCCACAAAGTTAACTTCCCCAAAAGACACTATTTATGTATCATATCATTCAAATGCATTTTTATGATCTGCCACAAGACTAACCTCTCAACAATATTCTTCTAACATGTAACTATACAGAAATCAAATGTGATACATGTGCTATTGCCTGACATAATAACTATATCTGCATATCTAGAAACAACAGTCAAATAAAAAGCTGGAAACATAGTGAATAAGCTGGAACAAACTGATTCATTCCTCATGACACAGTCATCAGACATAATAAAGATAATTGAGTTATGGGTTAAAACAGATGTTCTAAGCTAAACTATAATTGAACAGGTTATAACTACATTTGTATCACACAGTCATAGGTTCATAGGTAAGTACTAGGCTATCTGCCCAAGGGCATTTATAAGCCTAGCCAGAATGTGTTGGCTTTCACCACCCCCTTAGATTAGTTCCCTGTGCATCTGTCCAGCAGAGCCATTAGTTCCCTGCACCACTGTCCAGCAGCATTAGGCAGATACACTATGGTACTAATTATAGACAGCAACAAGCATACTCAAAGCCTGTTACTAAATACTGTGGGCCCGAACAGGCACAAGCTTGACATTCTCATACCAAACACCCACTTGCTATAGCCTACCTACCCCTCCAAGTAACCCTGACAAATGTAAATCCTCATACAATCTAAACCATTCAAAGATGTTATCATCCTAGGTGACCTCAATATAAACCTCCTAAACCAAAGCAAAACTGTAATCCAAGATTTCCAGAAGTATCAGTCTTTTGCACAACTTATTAAAAAGTCCGCCAGACCAAACTTTAAATCAGATAACTACTCTCTACTTGACCTCATAATCACTAACATTCCTAATAATATTACACCCATTTCCATTCTTCCAAAAAATCTTAATGACAGATGTCCCATTATGTTTTACAAGTAGGCCAAAAAAAACTCTCTGGACTAACTGACAATCAACCAAGAACTCAAAAAATATCATTGTCCTTAACTAGGAATTCTAAAGAAGTAAATGACCACCAAATATTGCTCTAACAGACCCTTTCCAGTTAAGAACTGCACTCACAAATATTCTAGTATTATTAAACAATAAAGTATTTTTCAAAAGCCCCAAGGCTCCATAAATATCGGGAGCAGCATTACTTTACAAAAGGATTAGAAGCCATTTACAAACTGGCAGACTCAGCATAAAGATAATGGAAAATATTGTCAAGAAAATAAAATAGAAATAAATTCATCCTCCTAAGAAATTTGTCAAAAAGCCACTCAAAAGCTTAAAGGCATCCATCTTCAATCATATCAAGCTGCTATTCAAACTAGCCCAAATACTTTATTTAGTGAAGCAGGTTAATGGGTGTTCCTCTGTTAGAAACCTTCTTGGAGACATGGTCCCATGCTCTTTAGGATCTTGCTCACCAATGGACTTCTTAATGAATTTTCTAAGCTGCCTCAAACTGTTTCATCAAACCACAACCACAGTAACTGTGAGATCCCTTACACCACACCATTTTATTTTAGACAAATAAAGACAAAACACATTGAAAAACTAATAAACATAATTCCAGAAGAGGGAAATCTGAAATTGCAAACAAAACCAGAAAAATGCTGTTTAGAGGTAGTGGGCAGGAACTCTTGGAAAAGATGAAGCAAAATTAAAGTAAAAAGGGCAACATACACAGATTTTTCAGGTTATGCCCCTCATTTGGCCACAGCATAACACAAACCACACAACTGTCATCTCAGTTTACAAGAGTGAAGTTATATTCATGCTTTGAATTTGGTGGAAGAATAGAACTGGACTGACTTTCACATCTGTAACCATCATTGTATTTTTCTGTTATTCATTAAATGTTTATAAAATACAATAAGAGAACTGAATAAATTCCTTTGAACATGCCTTTTTGGATTATTATGCTAAAATTCTTGCTAAATTGTGAGCATCATAGTTTTCATGTTCACACAATGGGATAGATATCTCAGTAGCAGCCACTTTATTTATTTATTTCTTTATTTAGGCCCCCAAAGGAGCCAATGGGATGCACCTTGGTTCATCTCACTATCCAAGCATCCCCTTTTGTTCCACTGCTTCCAGACGTTCGGCATCTATTTAACCACAAGTATCATGCTACTGAAATGGAAACAGGCCATCATCAAACCAGTCCCAAAAATTAACAATCCAATTTCAGCATATGTCTTCAGACCAATATATGATAAGCCAAGTCTTGTTAAAGTTTTTGAAATCCTGTTGTTCTCCCAGCTAACAGATTGTAGACACAAAATGCAATGTTCCTCCCAAAGCAACAGGAATTCTGTGCATGCGGAGCATTATGACTATGGTTTACACTTACTGAAGACATCCTTCAAAATATGAATATTTAACAAGGTCAATTTTAATATACCTCACCAAGGTCTTTGATGTAGTAAATTATTTGCTCTTACTCAGTTCAGTTATCATAGCAGGGGGTATTAATCAAGTACTCCATTCATTCAAGGACTTCTTAACCAACTGATACTTCAAAGTCATGATAATCTCCTTAACATCATCAGTACCTCTAAATAAAGGGGTGCCCCAAGGATCTATCTTGTTATCTTTATTGTTCTTCTAGTTTATCAATAACCTACCAGAAAAAAAAAACTCCCACACAATTCAATAATAATGCAATTACATGACAATGTTATTTACAGACCCACCCTTACATTCAAAAGGGAAATGGAACATAAGCTCTTACAACTTTCCTACTAGCTTCTTGGGGATAAGTGCATTCTAAATGTCCAAGTCCAAAAAGCAATCATCTTTGGGAGCATGCAGAAACCCTCCTTAGTCTTGCAAAGCTGCAACAAACCCCATGTCAATCAATCAAGAGCCACTTGAAACAACTGCACATTTCTGATGCATGGAAATCTGGCTGGGCCAGCAGCTTAAGCTTCAAAACTATACAGAAATGACACAAAGAAAGTCAACAAACTCATTTTCTGGGCAAACAAAATCTCCCACTTCCAATCTCCAGCAGTTGGAACAACAATAGGGAAAGGAGTCCTTCTAGCCCAACTTGAGTCTGGGCTGTCTATCATTGCTGCAGTATCTAAAAGGATCCTGGCATCACTACAAACAACATCCAATAATATTCCCAGATGCATCATCATAGCTCCACAAAGAAAACACTGTTCTTCTGTTTCCTCAAAAGCAAACTGACTTCCTGTCATATTTAGATGAAACTCTTTCTCAGTTCTCCAATATATAAACTAGTACATTGACAGTTCCTCACATTCTTGGTCAGTCAGCTTACAAACCAAATATCCAAACTACAACCAACAGTGGTTAAACCCCAAAGTACCATAACTGTAAATCCATGAAACTAAGTTACAGTACACTGACCAGAGTTACTTGGGGATCCCTTCCAATATTTCAAGTTAGTCAACTCTTGCCTAAAATTCAGATCAAATCTTTAAAAATTCCTATTTGAAGAAGTATCAAAAAATTATTTCCAAAACAATGGCATTACCCAAGGCTCCTTCTTCAACCTCTCCCAAAGATCATCTACTTATCTGTATTATCCATGACTAAATGTATTTCATACCATAGCTTCTCTCATTGGAAAGATAACCATCTGCTCCTCTTTATCTAATGGCCCCTTGCCTCCCCCCACTATATCTACTACTTAACCCATATTTTATGACTCTATTTATGATACCCTCTCACCCTACTACCTGCACTCTTGTCTCAATTCAGTGCACTTATCAACCACCCCTACCACTATGTGATACTGTTTACAATACTAACACTGTTGCAACAGCCAAGCTGCACCAACATCAGCTGGACTTCGTAAATGTTGTACATAATGTTTAAAATGTATCTGTACTAAATTACCTACTAATATCAAGTACTAAAGCAGCAAGTATCTGTAGTCTGTATATCTTTTTTTTTTACAATTTAACTTAGGGGTTGAGCCTGCAAAGGGCCCACTGGGACCACTGCTCTATCCTAATTAAATCAATCAATCAATAAATAAATTCTATCCCATCCTATCAGCTCATCTATGTAACAGTGCAGAAATATTTTTTAAGCATCATGATGAATCTTTGTGATAGCATTATTACTCACCGCTCCTGAAAAATACAGATTTACAAAAGGAATGTGTGCATGTGTGTGTGTGTGTGTGTGTGTGTGTGTGTGTGTGTGTGTGTGTGTGTGTGTGTGTGTGTGGGGGGGTTTTATATATATATATATATATATATATATATATATATATATATATATATATATATATATATGCATGTATATCTACACATGACAATACAAGATGCAACAAAGAGTGACCCAAGCTAGTATATTTGCTGTATAAAACCTTAAACCTTCTGTAGTGATGGCACATAGTGATGGATATATGCAAATGACCCCTTAAGCAAATGCAAAGTTTCAGCTAGACGGGCTCTGAATGCCCAAGACTGTACTCATAAAGACTTAAAAATAAAAAAATAAAAGTTATGGGAATTCAGAAAATAATATGAAGCTTCATATAATGGTATCTTTAACTAGAAAGTCAGTGTGATAAGAAATTGGTGTGTCAGTTTTCTATATTTCTTTGATGAACACAAACTCTGTGCAGTAGTGTTAAACATTTATGTCTGAATAACTCTTTTTGGTGTACATTTGGTTGTGTCATTTGGGAGGGGTACACTTTTATTCCAATTTGTTGCATCCATCTTATAGGTTCATAGGTTGGTACTAGGCTATCGGCCCTAGGACCTATGCAAGCCTAGCCGTAACAATTCCCTGGCTATTTCTTCCCACAATAATTACTTCCCTGGACCCCTGTCTAGCAGGGCGACGGAACAGTGAGACAATGGCTTCCTGTTTTCTGGATGAAAAGCCCTTAGTGATGAGGTGTGCCATATAGAATGATTTCCTGACTGCTGTGACAATGTAGTTATCGAAGGTGAGACCACTGTCCACCTGTGTCCTTAAGTCTCTCATCACACTTTCGGTGTTTAGTGTACTGTCACCTATGTGGTAATTCATGGATATATGTTTTTTTCCCAAAGGGGATAACTATACATTTCTTGGCATTGAACTTGAGCCCATGGCTCTGGCACCAAGCATCTCTCTACATAAACATGATTAATTCAATTACACTTAAAGAGATCACTATCAAGCTATGGTAACCTAGAAGTTAATTTTTAAGGGTGTAATGGTAGCATTTATGTCTCCTTTTTCCATCTGTGTTGACATTTTGCCCTATTTCATTTATCTGTATTCTTATTTTATGTTTTGGTGAGTGGGACAGTCCTGATTGGTGTATGGCCCATTACCAGGGAGAAGGGAGACTTAAGGTGGCATTTATACTGACTCAAAGAAAATGTGTCCAGACCACTCAGGAAACTGCTCTACTCCTTGACAGAGGGTGCTGGAAGTGGATTCAGGTCAAGGAATGGAAGTGGAATGTCCCAAGCTGGAAGAGAGGAGTTTGGCTTTGTCTGAAACGACTAGTGAATGTGTTCTGCAAAGAAAAAAATATATATGGCAATCATATTTCTATTTAAAACAGTCAGGGGTTCTCTGATTAAGCTTGGCTTGTGGTGATGGAAGAACAGGATAGTCAGAGTGATTATAGCAGAAAATAAGGTGAGGAGTTGAAGAGCATGAGAAGCAACTTATTTTGATGTCTGTTATTCTTTAGGACTCAGTTCAGCAACTCCCTGATTGTTTGACAGCTAATTCTGTTGTTGCTAAAGATGCAAAGCAGTGTGTTAGCAGTGTAATCCTAGCATGTGGTGCTTTAGCAATACTTGTTCATTCACATTATAATACAATGGCTTCCCTCACTTATGCAGCTGTTTCTCCTTTAGTTTCAGCTTCACTGGCAGTTAGGAGAGATTTGGCTAAGTAGTGAACACGGCAGGTGGCAATACTACGTAAAGAAAGGCTGTTGTCTTGAATATCTTCTATTTCAGACAATATTATAGGCAGACTTTTTGTTTCTGACTTGTTGGTGAGATCATTTGATTTCAGTTCTGGGAATATAAAACATTTACATCATTTAGGAGCCAAGCTTTTTTTTTTGTATTTAACTTCTCTAACTGTTATGCTGGCTAAAAGTTTGTTTCTGCTTTTGAGTAAAAGGCTACAGATAAACCTTGATGTTGCTAAAAAGCCCTGGAAATGACATAAAGGAAGGAAAGGTGTAGCTCTGCCATTTGGAACGGATGTGCTGACATCTGGTGATATTTGTTCCTTTTCTGTGGTAAAGCTGAATGTGCAGTGGACATTAAGCAGTTGCTTGATCCAATAAAGCTGTAGGCAGGAGACTGGGAAGTTCTTGCTGCTTTAAATGATGTTAATAATTAAAGTGTACATTTAGATATGTTATTTACATGTATGGATGCAGGGGAACTCCTTGGCACCTCTTGCAACCAAAGATCAGTCATTACTGTTGTAAGAAGGGACATCTGATACAACAAAGTGTCATGTGTTGATGTGAACAATGAGAAAGAAAGGACACACTAAGGCATCATGGGTGTTTAGCTGCAGAAAGGACACACTAAGGCATCATGGGAGTTTAGCTGAAGGAAATGTGACAAGAATACTTTAGAATCAGTTCTGATGCAAATGAAGGGAGGATAAACCTTTGCTCATTTTTACTGATGTATGCTGACCCATACATACAACCCTGTATCTTAACTTACAAAAACCCTTTCCAGAACTCTACCATTATTCAGACAAATCAGTGGTGGGGTTTCAGTTTAGGGATTGCAAAAAGAAACTGTTATGGCATTTCTATTTGCTGCTGAGAATAAATGCTCAACACTGACTCTATCTTCAGATGGTTAATTATAGGATGACAATTCTCTCCTACCTAATGGAGCTTCCCGCACATTTTCAGGTGTGTGCATTGCATCATGCAGCACTCTTCATGACATTTATCAGGTTTGCTCATCATGCAAGTTGAGTGATTCAGCAACAGTAATGAGATGAGTCCTAATTAGCATAATCACCATGGCCAGGGGTGAATCTAGATTAAGCACAACCAGAAGACCAAAACCTCATCATGCTACAGAAGAAAATTACTTTATAAGGGGTTTGAATCCTGTGAGCTCATTTTGTGAAAAGCTTTTTCATACTGAGTTAGATATACTATATATTTATATAAGCTAAATATATTTCTTGCACTAATAATTCAATTCTATAAAGTTATCTTTGACTGTTCATAGGGCCTGATGCCTGTGAAAGATGTCACTTTGTTAGTAATTTTAAAAAGCGTTGGCAATACTGTCACTGAAGGTACACTGCCAAGTGTACTGCAAGCAGCAAACTGTAAACAGCTGTTATGGACATTACTATTTCACTTTTGTGTGCCTTGCAAATATGTAATTAAACACAACCTTATTTAATTTGTTCTTTTATTGGTCAAGATTGTCATTTACTTTCACTGCTGTAATTGTTTTGTAGGAAATAGGTGGGCAGTACACATACTATGCCTGATATTTCCTTAAAAGACTGTGGGTAAACACACACAAACACACGAACTCACAGATATAGATTTAGATATAGCTATAGATATAGATACAGATATAGATATAGATATAACTGTCAGGCAGGCATTGAGCTTATCTGTATGCAGATGACTTGAAAATGGGTAAACTACATGTGTTACAGATAGGGCATGTCTGCAAAAGAACGTGACTAAATTGACCACTTGGGCATAGGAGAATAATATGCTGATAAATACATCAAAAACTAAGCATATGAGATTTGGGAGATGTAAATTGAAAGGTGAATACTTGATATGGCACGCAGTGATTGAAACTGTAGATTCATTCAAGAACCTGGGTATATGGGTATCTCCAGCTTTGAGCTTTTCCAATCATATCAACCAATTGGTTAATGATAGGTTTTAGTTACACAATCTAGTAGTCACAGTTTTAACCACAAGTGTTGCAGGAAAAGTCTGAATTTTATAGTAACAGAGTTCACTTATGAAAGGATGACCTCGTCAGTGTGTTGCAGAGAAGAGGTTTGTGGTAAAACTGGAATAGGTGAGTCCTCTCCCAGTTTAAATCATTTTCATGAGTGGAAATATATGCCACACATCTGTTGAGAAAGCTATACATACCTGACATTTAAGTCACATAAATTGAGGTCACCACCATGAGATTTGAACCTCCTACCTATCTAGTTACACAATCTAGAGAATGCTGTATTAACTGCAAGTGCCCATGGAGAAGTCTGAAATTTAGAGTGAGACAGTGCACATAAAAGTATAACCTCAGTGTGTTGCAGAGAAGATGTTTGTGGTGAAAGTGGGATAAGGGGATGTTAAGAGTCCATCTGAGTAGGAATAGATACAGAGCGTCTCTTCAGGAATCTATACAGACTTGATATGTAAGACACACACACACACACACACACTCACACACACACACACACACACACACACACACACACACACACACACACACACACACACACACACACGTACACACAACACTGTGAGATTTGAACCTCCTACCTATCTGAAGATCACAGTATTAACTGCAAAGTGCCACAGAGGTCTGACTCCTAAGGAGATAGAGTGCAATTTTGACAAGATGAACTCATCAGTGTGTTGCAGAGTAGATGTTTTTAGTAAAACTGGGAGAAAAAGCAGACAGAAATTGGTCCAATGTTAAAGTTCTCTTAATAGTGGAAGTGGAGACACATCTGTTTTTGAAGTTTTACTTATCTGACACTAGAGTCGGCCGCAGTGGTGCAGCAGTTAGCATTGTCGCCTCACAGCAAGATGCTCTCCGGTTCGATTCTTGGCTGGAGTGCCTTCTGTGTGGAGTCTGTGTGTCCTCCTTGATTGACTGAACATTAAAAGACATGCAGGTAGGTGCGTGAGTGTGTCTTCTCTGAAAGTTGGGTGCTGGGCTGGCAACTTGACACCATAAAGATTCACTGTCAATCATAAGCTGACTGTGGTGACCCCTAACCAGGAAAAGCCGAAACACTTTTTACTTATCTGACACTAGAACCATTCATAAGCAAGTTCACTGCCCTCAGATGTGAAACACCTGCCTAACTAGTTACACAATCTAGAGTACATTGTATGAATTCCAAGCATCACAGGAGAAGTCTAATTCTTAATAGGAGAGAGTGCATTTTTGACAGGATGACCTCATCATTGTGTTGCAGTGAAGATGTTTGTGATAAAAGTGGGATAAAGTGATGAAGGAGCTGTGTCCAAAGTTAAAGTTTTCTTCTGAATAAAAATGGACACAGCATGTCTACTGTTGAAGTTTTATTTACCTAACAATAGAACCACAGACACACACACACACACACACACACACACACACACACACACACACACACACACGCACACACGCACACACGCACACACGCACACACACACACACACACACACACACACACACACACACACACACACACACACACACACACACACACACATATGCACACAAGTTCCCCATTCTCAGATTCGAACAACCTAATTAGTTACACAATCTGGAAAACACAGTATGAATCACAAGCACCACAGGAGAAGCCTGACTTTAGAGATGTAAAAATGTACATTTCTAAGTATTAAAAACATCGCTGTTTGGACCATCAGCTACTGTGCATCACAAATTTTGGGACAAATGCATGTGTCTAGACAGACCAGCATAACAGCACTGTGCTTGTCCCTTGTAATTACATGCTTCTCTGATAACATCTATGTATGGTCATTCATGTACATTGGATTACTGTGAGTGAAATGTACCTGTTTCACAGTATGGGGTGTCATTGACAATCACAATAGTGAAACAGTGAATTGTCAAGCAGGCATTCATGAAAATTCATACTAAGATGATTGCATGCAAATAGTAACCATTTACTGGGTTACTGTCAGTTGCCTTGGCTCATGCTTGACAATGTGCATTGACAGTAAAAACAGACACTTCCTAATTATGACAGGGCACTTGTGAATAACAGTGAAGGATTATGGATGAAAAGGTTACACACCATTGTAAGAAAGTTGCAAGTGCAACTGTTGGAGTGCAGATACACATTAATAGACTGAATTAAGTGAGTTGACATCACTCTGAAATACATATAGCTCGGTTTCAGAATTCTATTAACAAATACAGAAGTTGTACAACCTACTGACGTTATTTTTAGGTGTCATTTTTTTTAACTCTCTACTCAAAGCGCAACACTGGCAAGCTCATTTGTGCAACAGATGGCAAAGTATTAGCTCATGTGTAATCATATCTTGAGGTAATGAACTTAGAAAGGGAATTAGTAGCAATGTACGGTGCTCCGTGACAATGCTTGTGCAAATAAGCAGTATACACAGACAATCATATCCGAATCTGATGGAATACAGAACAGATGTGTCTTGCGGTCATGTTTCAGGTGTCATGATTAACACACGTATCATGATACTTGCAGTTCTTTAATCCTAATATGTTTCATCATCTTCTTTCGGCTGTTCCCGAAAGGGGTCGCCATAGCGGATCATCTGTTTCCATTTCTTCCTGTCCTCTGCATCTTGCTCTGTCACCCCAACCACCTGTATGTCCTCTCTCACCACATCCATAAACCTTATCTTAGGCCTTCCTCTTTTTTGTTACCTGGTAGCTTCATCCTTAGCATCTTTTTCCCAATATACTCAGCATCCCTCCTCAGCACATGTCCATACCAATGTAATCTTGCCTCTCTGGCTTTGTCTCCAAACCTTCCAACCTGGGATGACCCTCTAATATACTTATTCCTAATCTTGTCCACCCTTGTCACACCCAGTGCAAATCTTAACATCTTTAACTCTGCCACATCCAGCTTAAACTCCTGCCTTTTTGTCAATGCCAATGTCTCCAACCCATATAACATAGCTGGTCTCACTACCCTCTTGTAGACCTTCCCTTTCACTCTTACTGGTACTCTTCTGTCACAAATCCCTCCTGACACTCTTCTCCACCCACTCCATCCTGCCTGTACTCTCTTCTTTACCTGTCTTCCACACTCACTGTTACTCTGAACTATTGATCCCAAATATTTAAACTCATCCACCTTGCATCCTCACCATTCCTCTATCCTCCCTCTCATTCACACACACATATTCTGTCTTTAATCTATGTCTTTATGTATTTATGTCTTTAATCCTAATATGTATGATACAGGTTAATTATAAAACATGTGATAGACGAAGCATGTTATTTCTGGTGAAAACTTAGCTTATGGAAACAGTTTTGAATAAAGGATGTTTATTTGACAACACAGAAGGGGTGAGAAAAGGTAGACATTTGGTGAAAGGAATACACATACATACATTCTAAGCGATTTTGTATGGCATATTTCTGTACATATTTGTATTGTGTTACTCTATGGTTTGTCATCATAATTATTCAGGCAAGATCTGTAAAATATAATGTAACCAATAGGGACCAAGCACGTTAATAGAGCACAGGATAATGGTGTGATGGTAAAATGTGTAGTCAACTCTTACATACAAAGAAGTTGTACAAAACACATAAATGAGTCCGACAAAACATTCAAGAACACTTTGACATACATCAAGATTCGAACTTTGACAGCATTCCAAACCAAATCTACAAACCTAAATATTGTCTAACCACACCACATAGGAACTCCTACATCACAAAGTTCAAATCTGACAACAAATTAAAGTAAAGAGGAATGTATGTATTAGTCTTCATTGCAATCATGGCAATTGTAAAATTCTATAACGTGCACATTACATCCAGAAGCATAATAAATATGAGACAGTAAAAAGTGATGACACAGAAGCAGGAATAGATATGGAGACAGGGATAGACAGAAAAAGAATGTTATATTTTTCTGGCTCAATTTCTAACATCTTTGAGGTGTGTTAATGTTTTTCCTGATAACTAATCTGTCATGCTATGTATAATCAAGTGTTTCCATTAGGGACCGAGTGGGGCTCAACATTTAGAAATATGACTGAGACATAAGCAGGATAACTGTGGGGTTACTAAGATGCATAGAGAAGACTTACACACATAATAGTAATATACATAAAACATTAAATAGGACTTTCATATATTTCTGGACTCAAACCCTTGACACTACGCCAAAAAGCATTTTACAGACATGTGAATTATGTCAACATACACCACTGGAAAGGTTACTTCACAACCTTAATTTATATTGGTTTGAAGGGACAGTCACAAAACAATCAGGCAAGGGACAATGTAGGGATCAGGCTTCACATCACAATAATGACAATTTTAACATTACATAGGGTGTAAATTACAGCCAGCAGCATAATAAATGATCTAATGCATAACAGAGCTGTTGTGTTAAGGTGTTATGTGTCATACCTTAAACATTTGTCTTCAAGCCAGGAATACATGGGTAGCAAGCTTCCTAACAATATCTGCAAATGAAGCACCCTGTGTGGTGTATTCAACTATTCAGCCTGCTCAAAAGGAGATTAGCCTGACTGTGCATAGCACAATGATGACATTCACAGTAGTGCAAAGGGAACAAGAGTAATGCAGACAGAGGCAAAAACTCACAAGGCTTTGCCATTAGCTGTGTACTTCCATTTCCCCTAAGTTACAGGTGCTGCTAACAAGTGCTGAGGAGGCAGAAGGATGACACAGATGAGGAAAGAGGGGGAGGGGGAGATGGAGGCAGGGAGCATGTACATTATGACAGAAGCAGGATATGGTTACTCAAAAGAATATGTAAGGAACAACTACACATAAAATAGTCTAATAAAAATAGTCAAACAACAGTTTGAAATATTTCTGGATTAGAACCCTTGAAAGTATGCAAAAATAAGCCTATAGATCTGAGCATTACCTTAGAACACCACAAAGCAACACCTGCTTCATACATTTTAAATCACATAACTGAAGGGACAGTGACAACTTACTCAATAGAGTAGAAGGGGTGAAGACAGAGAGAGAGAGAGAGAGAATGAGAGAGAGAGAGAAATACCAAGAGTATTGTTTATGGGACAGTTAGGACAATCTTTATGGTGTGTTACTTTTAGGTGTTTCCTTATTATTATTCCATCATGCTCTGTACAATACAGGGTTTGTTACAGAGAGCAAGAGGGGGTAGGAGAGCAGAAACAAGATTAAGACAAAAGCAGGATAATGGTGGTTTACTAAGTCACCCTGTTGGGGACAGAATGTTTTTGCAAATTGTTTCTTACTGCACTCTTCAAATGCTAAGTTCATGAAATGTATTAACTGTAGATAAATACAGATATTTTCAGTTAAACACATGATAGGAATATAAAATGACATGAGATAATAATTTGACATAGTATAGAGTCAGGGGAACTATCTCAACACACCACATAGTAACTTCAAGTTCATTAAATCCAGCAGCCTAAGAAGTATTAGAGTAACTGTTTCAAAGTCCAACCTTTACTCTGCCTTACTCTGTATTCCTATAGTGCAGAAGATTTAAGCACATATGCATGAAAGTAACAGGAATAGTGCAGATAATGGCAAAAACTCATCAGGTTTTGCCATAGGATCTGAAACACCATTCACCATTAGTCATCACTGGTGCATGATGCCAATCTCCACACAAATGCTGAGGACAAAAACTGAATGATTAACATTTCTGGCCATGCATGTTCTGTGTGATTTTGTTTTTGACTAGATTAAATGTGTGAAAAAGAGGTTAGCAGGACAGTGGAGAAAATCGGGGGCAAGCAGAGGACAAGACACAGGAGAAATAATGCAGGAAGTTGCAGAATGGTGGTGAGAGAACACCACAGCTATCCACTTCTTCAGAACAAAAATATAATACTGTTGTATACCCAGCTGGACCAAATAGTGTGTGTAAAGATGACAGATAGGCAAAGTGGAGAGCTATATGTGGGGTGAAATGTGTGAAATCTTTTATGGGGCAGGTGCCCATTTTTTTTTTTTGTTTTATTTGGAGATGGAGAGGAAAGTTAGGGATTTTTTCTTTTTTGGAGATAGAGGAATGTTGGGGAATGTGCTTAGGAATGAGAGGGTAAGCTAGGTAGAGTAGGTTACGTAGCAGGTGTAGACATATAAGACATACAAGACAGTTAAGGATGGTGATGAATGCAAAGGCTTGCAGACACCATGACTGGAGATAGGTAGAGGACATTGTGGGTGCATCCATATCCAGCTTGAGAACAGGAAGAATCTAGTCTTCACCCTCAGAACTGTCATCATTTTCTCTTGTGTCAGTGTCAGATATGGCATCATTCTGGCAATATAACTCAGTACCTTTTCAACCCTGCCAATTCAGGCACCAAACTACCTCTCCATTATGCCCTCCATCAGCCCTGTCAGCTCCTGATGGGTGACAAATTTGTCACCTCCACTAATATAGCTCCCAGTGGGTACAACTGCACCAGCATCCAGGGTAGAACTACCTGATGCTACTGAAACAGTTACGGCAGGAGTTGGGGAGTCAACATTGACTCATTGTGACCCAAATATGCCGTGTGTCTGTGTTGCCTGTGGTGGTGCCTCCACAGTCACAGGTTCATAGGATCATAGGATCATAGAAGGTTACTAGGCTATTGACCCTAGAGCTTTCACAAGACTATTTATTTATTTTATTTTACATTTGTTAACCAGGAAATTCTGACTGGACCAGGTCCATTTACAGCAGAGGCCTGGGAAGAAAAGCTCTGGAGACAAGCCTAGCCATGTTTTACCCTTGTTCCTTCATAAACCAAGAGAAATAACCTATATTAGCATGCAAATTTATGATCAGCACCAACTGCCCCTATCCAAAAGGGACATAGGAGTGAATTTACAGTTTTCCATCCAATTGTCCAAGTTATGCTTAAATAGGGCCATTGAGGAGCTCTGTTTAACTTGAATTGGGAGTTTATTCCAAAGGAAAGGCAGCCTCTGGGAGACATACCTGTCTCTCCAGCAGGTCCTGTTTATGTTTCAGGATATGTTAAGGTCTCTATAGTGAGTGATTCTTGTCCCATTAGATTTGTGTATGTGCATCATTTCCATTAAGGCAGGGTCAGAGACTGCTCTGTAGGCCAGGCACAAGTCACCTCTAAGCAGTGTATATGATAAAGACTATTGTTAATGTTATAATTTGCTGGGACTTCACCATTATGAAGGGGGTGATACTAATTTTTTTTGCGTTAAGTTTAAATCCGAGTTTTTTTTCACTAATCATTTCTCTGTGTAAGCCCTTTTTGTAGTATGGTAACATCCTTATGGGTTTCAATTATCGTATCCAGTTTGCAGTCATCATTGAACTTGGTATGCCACAGGCCATCTAATATAGCCTGAACATCTGTGAAATATATTCCAAACAGAAGTGGACCAATACAGATCCTTGTGGAGCACCACTAGTAACAGGTCTGCTGGTAAAGGTGGGATCCTCTACTTTGTATGCATTCTGTTGGTGAGCCAGCTGGCTACCCATCTAATGATGTATGGGTTTATCCACAGCTGGATGGGTTTATTGATGATGCATGAATGGGGGATAATGTCAAAGGCCTTGGCTAAGTCAAGATCAGCAGTATGCACTGTTTTGCCTTCATCCAAAATTTTGGTGATATTTTCAAAGAAGTCCACCAGGTTTAACAAGCATGATCTACCTTTAACAAAACTAAATTGGATCAGGTCAAGAGTTTGAAAGTCTCCTATGTCCTTGTTGATTAGGTCCATGATGATTCTTTCCTTCTTGTTCTTAGTCAGCAGTTTCTTTGTCTTGTTGTATAACCTATTTATGCTGGATGTCCACCAGGGTGGTTTGTTTTTTCTTGAGGGTACTGATTTAATATTTTCAGATGTGGCTGAGCTTATAATACAGATGTTTATACAAGGCATGAGTGCACTCCTCAGTATGGGAGACACTGTTGTCAGTGGTGAGCGGGACTTTGAAACTATTTATGCCATCGCATAAGAGGCTATAGTTTGCTTTGGAGAAATTTTGTAACCTTTTTTGCTCCGAGGGGGAGTCAGTTGTGATCATTACTTAAAATGTAGCAGATTTGTGATTTGACCTTACCAGGGAGGACCCCACACATGGGGTGGTACAGCAAACTCCCATATAAATCAGCACTGGGTCAAGGATATTTGAGCCCTTGTGGGGGTGCTGACTATCTGTTCCAGAGCATTTGTGTTAACAAAGTCCAGGAACCTTAAGGCATGCATGTTAGTGCTCATATATGTTGCCAGTCGATGGAAGGATAGTTAAAGTCATCAATGAATATGGTGTTTGACTGTATTGTGAGTGACTCAAGTAGGTCCAGGTAGGTAGTGTGGTTTACCTGGTCCATGGTGGGAGACCGATAGCTAACAATGATATGGAGGGCGGGGGGGGTCATCCAATTAGATGGATGTGGAGTAACTCTCGGGAGTCATACTGTTTAAGCAGTTTTGAGGTGTATTTCTCTTTGATGAAGATGGATACATCTCCCTCTTTGGTCATTTCACATTCATTTTGTGGCTTGAACATGTGGAAGGCATTGTATCCTTATATGGCTGGGGTACTCTCTGCGGCCTTGAACCATGTCTCTGATACTGCACAGACATATGTGTCTTCCAAAGTAAGGAGTGCTTTCAGCGAGTGCAATTTCTGATTTAAAATCCTACCTAGCATTAAGCAACATAACCCTGAGTTTGTCTCTAGAAGATGTTTTTACATTGGGAATTTTGTTCTTATGACATTGCCTAAAAAGACACTATGGGTGATGCAAGTACCTTAGCCAGTAACCAAAAGACAAGAGGTGACAGGTGAAGACCATCCCTGGCAAAGCAGCATGGTCTTGTGACCATGTCATCCCAGTCTGACAGATACAGGACCCCCCTGGATTGACACCAAAAGCTAAGCCAATTGTTAAAGTCAATGTGAGGATATGGTGGGATGAACTCCAGTGGTCAGTCTAGTTCCCTGTGCTGGTTGATATTTTTTTTTCAGTATAAGCATATTAAAATATATGAAAAAATAAACAGAGATAGGGTGGGGTGACAAAAAGAGAGAATAAGATCACTGTCATGTCACATTAGTTTATTATTTCAATATATAAACAAATATGAGAAATATGTATAGCTCTGCAACATTCAGATACGATGAGACGGCATTAATGAATCATAAAATCAATCAATCACAATGTATATGACAAACAGAAACATGTATTTGACTTTGCCATATCAGATATATGCTTTCAAAGTTAATAACTGCATCTGCAAACATTGAACTGTTAATGTCATTCAGTATTGCAGTTAATACCTTATAAATACTATCCTGTAAACATATATAATGTTTGTTTCTGGGTATTGAACCCCCACACAATTAAGCTGGTGTACTCATTGCTTAATGCAGTAACCAAGTGCTATTGGATCAGGCATGTATGCTTGATATAAAAGTCAAGGTATCCCTACTCAAGATGACATACAGTGATGGACTGAAAATGCCTTACATTCAGACCTGATACATACTTACCCCATACATTTCTGTGGTGAGTTGATCTCTCCTGATGCATTTCACATTTTTTTGCTATGTCTTCTACAGCTATACAGTAGAAAAAAAAATAAAAAAGATAAAATATATGATGACAAAATGAATACTTGTGTTAGCTGGTTAATCAATAAAATATCATAGACTGGTGATGGGTCAGTATACTTACACAACTGAGGGGGGTTTAAAATCTTAAATTTATCTTCCCATTGGCTGAGGAGGTAAAGCTTGCAGCTCTTCATGTCACTGAAGTGGTGATGACATTTCTCCGCAATGCATGGGATGCCAGTAGCACTGGAGACAGACTTGGCCATGCTATTTCAAGCTTTAGCCATATGCTGAGACTCGTTATAATCCTCCTGCAGCAGCCTCTGGCTGTAGTGCTTTACAAGAAGTACCAAACAATCCTAGATTCCTCAACATCCCACCTTTTTTTTCTAAATGGAACACAAGTTCTACCTTCACTGGCCATATCTGCAGAAGTCAAGCTAGACTTGGCACCCAATTCATGTCTCATGGGTAACAGCTTGTGCACAAAGATACACAGCCTTGCCTGATGCATTTCCACAATTGAAAGCACAGCAATGGCTTGTGACCCAAATGTACTGGCAAATTGTCACTCATTAATTCAAAAAGCAATGAAGGTATGAAAAGTGGTGGAGAGATTTTTGCCATTTGTAATGCTCAACCTTTTGACGCATGCTCCAATGTTAAACACTGAAATGCTTTATGGTGTTTGTTATAAAAGTTGTTGGTTGAAGGAAAACTTGTATGATTTGTGATATAGTGAGATGCTGGGACTTGCACACTATTAAGATTGAGTAGTATCACCCAGGAACTGAACCCATGAGAAGAATAAGGACAACATTTTAAACATTGCTTATTAGCTGTCATTGCCACAGGAGAACTTCATTTTAACATGGTAATTATAGGTGTTAAGAATGAATTGAGATATACTTATGTGATGTGACTTTAATTATGGGACTGCATTTTTATGTAAAAGTCAATATTTGTGTTTGTAAGTACATTTAAAATGCATGGAGTTGCATCACCTGAGTAATATATGGTACGTTATGTTACATACACACTCCACAAGATATATTGTCCTAAACACATACTTCTGATATGTGATAGCTCATAATAGTTATAGCAAAATTATTGTGCAAATCATTCTAATTTAAATATCACCATTGTCATGTTTAACATAATTTCCACACATCATCTTTGGCTTATATAGCAATCATTACTGATACACTCATTGCAATAAACATAGTTTTGATACTCAGTGCATTTAGTGTTATATTCCTAATCAAAATGTGACAAATGGCATTCTGACCCCCCTATAAAATTATCTGTAAACTGAATCTGAACACTGCATCAGCTGTCCTCTTTCTCCAACTGCATTGCACTTGCACCTTCTGCCACACAGAAAGGTACCTAACAAGTGAATTTTCTTCACTAAGTACTATTCAGAGTAATGATGGCTATGCACCAGCATTAAGCTCATTTGCTCTATAAAAGGTGTCCAAAATTAAATTTTTCACTTTTTTCCTTCAGCCATGAAATATGTTTGCGCACTACTGAGCACAGTGGAAATGCAAAACACAATATACAAAATACAATAACACAGAAAACAATTGAAAGGAAAATTAAAACAATTGGTGTGTATCAAGAAATGACCACAGGAAGGAGTGCATTACACTGACACATTCCTCTTTCTCACACCTCCTTGCCATTTAATGACTGATACACATTATCAGGACCTCCGGTAATGAGAAATAATGGGAAAGAAGGCAGACAACAGGTGGATAGGAATGTGTGTTGTACCTTTAAGAGTCATTCCAGACTGTACTGAGCATGTGCAAGCAAAAGTGCCATTTTGAGTGAGCAACCAGAGTGAAAGAGTATATGTGTGTCAATTCTGTCCAGAGTGCTTATGAACGTGCACTGGCATCAGTTTAAATTGCACTTCTGGTGGCATTCCAAATTTAAAAAAATGTCAGTTTTATCTTAGGAAGTGAACTGTTGCTAATTGCTAGGGACCACTGCCAGTCAATAGTGTGCAATTTCAAACAGTGTACAAAAGATAAAGAGAGAAAAATAATGAAAAAAGAATTAAATAAAGGAAATATTATGAAACAAGTAGTTAAAATGTACAGTTGTACTAGTTAAACATCACTATGCTCACATAAACAGCATCCTCACTGGATTTGAACCCCTGACAACATGGGCATTAACAACACACACTTGAGATTATTATCAGTATTTGCCACAGAATATACAGATGTTGTGAAGAAGAAAAAATAGATCACATATACTCAAGATGTGACATTGTATCAATTCATATTACAGGTGCAACAGAAGCAAGTTCTGAATGCTGTCTTTTGTAATTTGCACTTAGATGTCTAGATGAATATGATATTGGCAACAGTTAAGCTAATCTTTCCTCATACAATATAAAAAATTTACAATACTGCATCTCATTTTGTCTCTTTATTTTATGAACATCATTCCTTATTCTCTGTTTTTCTAACAAGACTGCTATGCAGTTTGCATTGCTGTTGATATCTGTTTCATTGAGTACTCTACTTCCTTGGAAATGCAAACAATTTTTTCTCAGAGGCACAAAGTGCAGTCATAAACAATTCATACAAATGCTAGAAATGTTGTTCTAACTCAGTCAATGTACTCACGGACTTTCTTTTAAGCCTCTTCTCTTTGATACACCCTCAGTAAGTGTACATCAAAGAGGACTAAATGTGAAACCCTGAGTGCACCTGCAGTCAGACTAATCATTCATACTTCCAAGCCTTTATCAGATAACATTTCTCAATGCTCCTCTGTGTACTGCTAGGGCATATGCACTCAATTGTTTAGGTACTCACACCATGTTTTCTGCCCTGCACTTATTGCAGACTGTGTAATTTGTGAATGCTAATGAGTTCACACTATATTTGCATATTCACAGTGCTCAGAGTGCTGAATCTGCACTATATATAGATAATCATATAGGTACGGAACTTTGATTGCAGAAGGGGAGACTGTTTTGATCTGGAGAGCTCAATTCTAATATTTATTTTCAAAACTTGTCTTGTAGTTTGACAACTGACTAGCTGCAAATGTATGTTGTTGTTTTTTTACAAATTATTTTATTTTAACCTTACTGATAGATTGCATTTCACAATATACCTATTGGGTTGCAGTCTGTACTTTTCTAGCTGTTGGCATAGCCATGAATATCAGTTATTTATTGACCATTAAAATGCTTGTAAAAAATGTTACCTGACATTTATGGAAAGTTTTATATGGGAAGCTGACTAGTTACTACAGAAGACTGCTGTACAGCTTATTAGTAAAGTCTGTTTTTTTTTTTGCATTATTAGCCCAGAAAATTGTGTTAAGCTTGTTTTATATACCTGTCTGCCATCCCCAAATTTTTATCTTTTTTCCTTGAAAAATGTGCATTATTTTTATTAATGCTGCAATGTACTACATAGTTACACAACTGTTGTCCTCCTGACATACTTTTAGCATTATTTTTCAGTTGCTTGGTTTCTTTGTTGGAGGGAGGATTCTGTATTAACGTGTGTTTACTCATACAGAGCCTTACTTTTTCTATTATTTTGTACATGATGTATGGATACATTCATATACATTTGTTTTGTTAAAAATCAGTTATGGCTTACATTTTTATGTGTATTTTTTCTATTTCTGATTAATACCATATGGGTTATGGTGCCCAAGACATACACACCAACGTAAACTACCATACAGTGACACTGAGAATTAAGTAATTATCCAAGCACTATGTCACCATGGCTCATCCATCTTAGAGAGAGGCAGAGGTGACAAGTCCTCTCATGACTGTATCTGGAAGGTCATGGCCATGCATATCCAAAAATAAGACATAGTGCCAGTGACATGATCACACAGGTGAGATGTAAGGTATCTGCAATTGCCTGGAAACATATGGCTGTGCGGGGTGGTCTTGCTATGAAACCACCACCGACTGAAACAAAGGAGATCCCATCCACTGTTAGAGAGCCAGACAACTCAGCACATGGTTCAAACAGAACCCTTGATGTTGTGGCTGACATGGAAGATGACCCAAGTGTGTCTACTGCAGAACTTCCAGGAAAGCAATATAATTAAGTAATTCTCAGTGTAGATACATGGAATATGTTATATGTGTATATATATATATATATATATATATATATATATATATATATATATATAAGAGAGAGAGAGACAGTGAGAACAATGCTATAGAAGAGATACTAAGGGAGAGAGAAAAAAGTAGGGAGGGGGTCAACTGGACAGTACACTTTTGTATGAGATGTTTCTTATTCTGCAACTGCCAAGGGAATTGATTTCTGTTTCTTGTGTCATTTGTGGTGTGCTGTTTATCAGCTGTGGTTCATCACCCTTACATATATGTAGGCACATCTGGTTCTCAGTTTGCATGACCACCTGCACATGGTAAGCATATCTATTGTATTCTTATTCATGTACATAATGCAGATATATGTATACATGAAAGTAATTTTTTTCATTGCATTAGCATCTATTAATTTTTAGTAGACATTTTACATAACATACATTTCATTAGTCTGTATTCTATTTCTCTCTTTGTTGTGTTGACTACTTGTTACCATAGGTGATCCTACCAATGGTACTGTGGAACTGCAACCATCTGATGTCAGAGTATTGGTAGTCTCTGATGACGATGGCAGCAATGAAGAGGCACAGTACGGGGATGGAAAGGGTCAGACACTGAGGTTGTGCCTGCAACATTTTGTGCCCCTATTTCAGACACAGTCAGTATGCCTAGACATACCCATGACACAGAGACCTCAGACATAGCACAGGTGGATACTGGCTAAGGCTTTTGCCACCCCTATAGTGCCTTTTTTAGGCAAGGTTCAAATGACAAATTCACCACCGTAACAGGTACAAGCAAGCAAAATCTGAGAGTAATGCTTCTCAGTGCTAGAAATCTAAACCGTAAAAATGCATTCACTTGAGGCACTCCTTAAAATGGAGAACATCGACATCTGTGTAGTGACAGAGACCTGGTTCAAGGCTCCAGAGAGCACCCCTGCATTAACAGGTTATAATTCATACCACACCTTTCGGCCACCTAACCTGGACCGAAACACTACAGGTGGAGGCGTGTCCATATTCATTAAGGATATCCACACCTCCAGACTAGTTGCTCAGCATAATGCATCCAAGATTATCCAAGTGCAACTAACTCTGGTCAAGATCGCAATCCAAATTGTAACTTGCTACAGATTCCCCACCATGCCCCAGGATTCCCACTCCTCATTTCTTGATACACTCTAAAATATTAGGGTACAACCCAACACCCTAATAATGGGCGATTTCAACTACCCCACAATTAACTGGGAAAACTACTCATGTACCAACTCTTTTGTTCAACATTTTCTGTAATTCATAAATACCAAAGCCTTGGGTCAACTTATCCACACCCCCACCAGGGGCAGCAATATCCTTGACCTGGTCATTACCAACATGGGCTACCAGTGTTCCACACCATAGGTCAATTCCTTGCTGGTCAGCTCTGACCACAAGCTAATCAGCCTAGACATCCACATCCTGCCCCCACCCCCCATTAGGGAAACCACCGTAAAAAATTTCTCCAATGCCAACTTCACGCTTCTTAAGACAGAAGTAGCAAACTTCACGACACCCATGCAGACAGACAATAGAGGTACAACTGCTGAATCCTTCACAAATGCACTTTATAAGCATTTACATGAGTGCATGGATCTTGCTATCCCTAACAGAACCAAGATGCTATCTTCCAAAAAAAAGAAGCCAATCTGGTGGTCCGCTGGCTGCCATAAACAAACTCTACAACAGAAAAAAGAAACTGTTGCAAAAAAGAGAAAAATCCCATGACTGGAAGAACTCCCTGTTCAGTCTCAGTAAGAAGCTGAGATCCCTCATAAAATCCACCAAAAATAGTTATGAAAACAAAATAGCCAATGATTCTAAAGACAACCACAAAGCTTTCTATAGCTATGTCAAGAATCTCAATGGCAACACTCATATCTGCTCTGAGTTACAGCACAATGTCACTAAATATTCAGAACCAACTGAGAATGCCAACATCCTGGCAAACAGGTTCAGTGCTAACTTTACCCCCCCCCCTCACTCCCTATAGGGCCCATCTCTATACCGGAAGAATGCAATGCTCCTGTAATCACTGCTGCACAGGTAAAAACCACACTCTCCAAAGCCAAGAACACAGCATCCATGGGACCTGACAAAATCTCAGGCTGCGTTCTTCATGAACTACAGAATGAACTGACACCCCATCTAAGCACCATGTTCAATCATAGCCTCACCTCAGGCTTTGTGCCCACTGAATGGTGCACAGTGACTGTTATCCCACTCCACAAAGGGGGAGCCACCACAGACCCCGGGAACTGCTGCCCCATTAGCCTAATGAGTCTGATCTGCAAGGCCATGAAACATATCATCATGGAACTTATAAACAAAAGACATTGGTAATCTCCAAACTCTGGACCTCACCCAGTTTGGGTTTGTAAAAGGTAGATCATGTCTCCTAAAATTGACTTCTTTGAAGTAGTCACCAAAGTCATAGATGAGGGTAAGGTGGTTTACACAGCCTATCTAGATCTCGCCAAGGCTTTTGACACCATCCCTCACTCTGGAATTATAGATAAACTCACTAAACTAGGTATAAATCCCTATGTCACAAGATGAGTTGCCAACTGGCTCACTGACAGAACCCACACTGTGAAAGTAGCAGACTCCAAATCCGACTTCAGACCAGTGACAATTGGAGTACCACAGGGTCCTGGGTCCTCTCCTGTTTGGTATCTACTTTTCTGAAGTACAGGCTAACACAGAAGGTCTTTGGCTAATGAAGTTTTCAGATGACTGCAAACTAGGAGCCATAACTGAAACTCCTAATGATGTGGACATCCTACAAAAGGGCCTCAATGAGACAGATGCCTGGTGTCAAAGCCATGGCCTCAAGTTCAATGCCAAAAAGTGCATTGTCATCCCATTTGGTAAAAACTCTGTACCCATGAGCTACCATATAGTTGGTAGTCAACTTAACACTGAAAGTGTGATAAGAAACATTGTGACACAGGTTGACAGTAGTCTCTCCTTTGATAATCACATCACCACAGTAGTCAGGAAATCCTTCTATATGGCACACCTGGTTTCTCATCCAGGAAAAAAGAGGTCATAGATCCCCTCTACTCATCACTCATTAGACCCATTATAGAGTACAATGCCCCTTTTGGTATGTACCTCACAAGATATCTACAACAACTGGAAAGGCCGCAGAAATACCTCACAAAGAGGATTACTGGCCTCAAAGAGATGCCCTATGCAGACCGTCTCAAAAATCTCCAGCTTTACTCCGTCGCATATCGCCTACTCAGAGGCGATCTCTGCCTAACATACAAAGCTATGTCAAACCCAGAGCTATAGGACATGCTCCACTTAAAGAAATCCCAATCCCTCTGAGCTACATGCTCTAGGGACCTAAACCTTGTCACCACAATAAACAGAACATGCTGTAGGGATAGATTCCTGTCCCAGAGACTTCACATACTCTGGAACAAACTACCTATCTATATCAAACAAAGCTCCTCATTAGTACTCTTCAAGAAAAATCTTGATGATTGGATGGGAAATAGGAAATTCACCCCGGGGATCAATTCTGTGGCTCTGCTTGACAGGGGCACAGGAAAATAATTTTCTTGGGTGGCAAAAGCCAGGGTACCTTTTTGGTTAGGCTTGTATAGGCCCTAGGGCTGATAGCCTAGTACCTACCTATGAACCTATGAACCTATGAACCTATGATACAGTTAATCAGAGTAATGTGGTTACACCAGTTACATAACTGGTTGATTCTCCCTGAAGCCACCATGAGGCTGAAATGCCACACAGAAAGGTTGGTAGATTTGCCTAGAGGAAGCCAGCTGTCCACCCTTCTCCTTACATTGGTGTGTGAGTAGCTGCTACACAACATATGTATTGGGCTGTCACAGAGGCACAGGCTGGTTCCACCAGGGACTCAGAAGAAGAGTGCAAGTAATAAACATTGTGCATTCTGATGTGCAGGACTGCCTGAAGCATGTGGGTGACTTCTTGGACAGGATGAATGACACACTGGATTGGGCAGTGTCTGTAATGGAAAATGAGATGGGGGAGGATCAGCATCCACATGGCTGGAGAGCAGCTACATTGTCTGGTGTTATACGATGTGGCCATGCAATATCCTGCTCCCATAATGACACTAGTTCAACTAGTCCATCAGAGATTGCATTGTCCACACAAAGATATGGTAGCCATGTATTCATGATGACAACTCATCCAACACACATCCCTTATGTTTAGGTAGCACCCTGACTTCTAGCCAGGACCATGGAACTAGCAGTTAGCAATGCAACTCCTGGCAGAGGTAGTTCTCATGGCTGGTAATAATGCTGCTGAACTGACTAGTCTATTATGCATGGCTCACACTTATTTGAGATGCCAGGTCATAGTGCTAGCACAGTGTTTGATAGTGTTCATGCAGACACATCCAAATTCAACAAAAATTGCCCATACCACTTCACACACACAAACACACACACATACATACACGTTATCTAAACACTACTTTTGACTGATATACATATCCTGCTACTGCCCCTGACAAGTGAACATTTAATTAATAAATTTTCTGACACACACTCACTTCCTTAGTACCAGGCTTGTCCTTGTGTACCTCCCCACACACCCTGTGCAAGTGATGATGCCTGTACCCTGCCGTTTGCTCATTTCTTTGTGACTTACGGTTGCAGATATGTTTCCTGCACAGAGAAGATAGCTAAAGTTTGCTTACTCAGAAGCTTCCTTTATCGTAAATGCATTGCTGAAGAAACATTTTTATTGATTGTTCATAATGGTTGTGAATGATTGCTTATATAATTGTTGACTTTCATTGTATTTCTTTTCATATTGTTACTAATGCAGTTAAAGTAGATATTTAAGTATCGTTTATTGTTATACTTCTGCAAATGGTGCTAGCATTGACCTGTATACTGACTTACATAGAGTGGTCAACTGAAAAGCTTGAATCACAGTACTGGGCAAACTCCATAGTTGTGTATCGAAAACATCAGTCATAAGCTATTACTGACATCACTGTCCACCTGGGACATTTTAAGCTTAGGGACATATAAGTATTTGCATATGGCAGTAATCAGTTATATACCTCTTTTTTCCATCCAGGGTCTACACTTATCTTGTAAATACTGCAGCTATAAGTTGTGTCTTTGAGGTTGTCTCTGCCTGATGCTAACAGAACACAACCATTACTTGGTTTAAGTAAAGGTTGGAGACTTTTGCAGGCATCAGTTTTAATATTTATATGTGCTTAGGCTCTTAGGTTTTCACTTTGGTAGGCAGTGTGTGCACTATCCTTTGGCTAGAGCCATGGCATATTGTGCATTCCTATGTCTGCTGGCACATCTGCATATGGTGGCACTCCCTCAGACTACTGATTTGTGTCTGCTGGAGCTGCTAGCCTTGCCTGTGGTCCTGTCCCTTGTTGTCCTTGTTGAAGCTGTTTCTGAGGATTATACTGTGCAACATGGCACAAACTGTGAGTATATGGGCAGAGGTTGTTGGGTTGTAATGCAGGGCACCTCCTGATGTGTTTAGACACTGGAACCTTGATTTGAGCAAGCCAAATACACATGCTATGAAATTCTTAGTTTGAGCATGGGCATCACTGTGTCTTTTCTCAATGGGGTTGTGTGGGTTTCTAATGGGTGTCAAGAGCCAAGGTTTCAGTGCATAACCTGCATCTCCCACTAGATGCTCTTGTGGAAAGTCACCCCTAGCAAACCTTGTATACACCTCACAGGTGTGCAATATGTGTGAGTCAGGAAAACTGCCTGAGTTAACTGCAAAAACATTGTAGATCATCCCTTGAGCATTAGAAACAACCTGACAGTTTATAGAGTAGTAGCGTTTCCTGTTAACGTATCTCCTTCACTGCTCACCAGATATAGTTTTTATTTCTATGCGTGTGCAATAAATGGTCCCCAAATTTCAGGGAAGTGTGCTATTGCATAAAATTCCTGCATGTTTCTTGCTCTCTCCTCTGGGGTGTGTGGGAAACATATATGCTCCCTTGCATGTTGTAGGATTGCATTTAGAAAAGTATGTAATATTCTAGAAGCAGAGGCCTAGGATATCCCTAATATATCCTCTGTGGGTCTCTAGAAAGTACTTGTAGCTAGTATATGTAATGCCACACATACCTTTCTTTCCACTGGAATGGGTTCACCATGGTTTCCCCTGGGACCTCAGGTGAGGGTGGTAAAGGTTACATATTTCCTCTAGTGTTTCTCTGTCTACCTGATATTGCTCCACAAGTTCTGTGTCATGCAGTCCATGATAAGTCAAATGGGGTCTAAACACCCTTCTTCTTCTTCTTCTTGGCTGAGATTTGGCAGCATCTTGAATTAAAGCCTGTTGCACATACAGGTTAATTATGGCAACAGCAACCCCTAACATTTTTTTCAAAGTGTAACCTTGGCTGTATTCCAAAGAGTTTGGGATTTTAGGGCAAATTGCTACACTCAGTGTACATAATTGCTTTATAGGTTCCTGAATAACTCTGCCATGTTGGATTGGTTAATTATTATGTAATTCAACTACTTATGTTTTTATTAGCATATTCTGCCATTTACCCTTGTTTTGAGGCTCTACACTAAGTGTAGAGCTGTTTAATAAATATGAAATTGCACCGTATCATGTGCACAGAGTGGTGTGATGCATACATCATAGCAGCACATAGTATAAGCGTTCTTGAATATGCCAGTAATGTAAAGAAAACAAACACTGGCCGGTGAAACTGGATACAAAGTTTAATTAGCGCTTTCATCTGTTGTTACACTTGACTTTTTCAGATTAAAACAGGAATTATTCATACATCACTTCCTTTTATAGCAAGGCTAAGTCACATGTCATTAAAGCAAAATGCACCTAAAAATCACTGTTGTTTTAGTTGTTATTATACATAGCTAAATTTCACCATATAAAATGCATTGAAACCATACTTCTTTATTTACATATTGCATATAGCCTATCAGTCCCATCTCAAAATTAAAATAAAGTGCAATCCAAAATACATTTCCACAAAAATAAATCACGTACTTAAAATAAGCAAATGTTACTGTGTTGCTACAGAAATATACGTGTGCCCTCCCCCTAAAAATAAAGTTCAGCTTTCAATTTTAAATAGCTGGAGAGAGAACCTACATCATTCAGTCCAGGTGGGTTAGTGGCATCCACTTTAAGTTGCCACATGAATTCTTTAAATTCTAGAAAAAATTCCTTTGGTGCCCCCCCCCCACCCCACTATCGGATACTACTTGATCAATGGCTACAAATTTAAACTTCTGATCTGGGTTCAAGATAGTATGTACAGCCAATACATTCTTTTCATTACCCTTCCTAATGTCATACATATGTTGGTAAATACGAACTTTAAACGCTTTCTTAGTCTTTCCTATGTAAAAACTTTCACAGCCTTGACATAGGGCGACATATACATGTGTACTGTTACAGTTCAACTTCAAATTTAGTTGAACTGTACTATACCTTGGAATAAAAACTTTTTCTGTTTCTAATACATTCACAGATTGGTTACAGTGTCCACATTTTAACATCTTACCTTTCTTACAGTTTTTATTCCCCCCCTTGTTTCCAACAAATCTTTGACACATGCATCTTTTTTTGCATGACACATGGTCTGTCACCAATATTTGTAAGAACCTCGTTGTCACTTTTAAATATAAACCAATTCTTTTTTAAAATATATTTTATGTCATACAACAGCAAGTTGTACGTCAGAATAAAGGCGGTTAAACTCGTTTGTGTTCCTTGACCCCACACCAACTTTTTATTACTGCTGTTGTCCCTTTCCTCTGAGCCTAATAGTGGAAAAAAGTTATTTTTAGGTGCATTTTGCTTTAATGACATGTGACTAGTCATGCTATAAAAGGAAGTGATGTATGAATAATTCCTGTTTTAATCTGAAGAAGTCAAGTGTAACAACAGACGAAAGCGCTAATTAAACTTTGTATCCAGTTTCACCGGCCAGTGTTCGTTTTATTTTCATTACTGGTTTTATCTGTGGTTGTTGGCTCTGTTCTTGAATATGCCCCTTAATGTTCACCACTTCATTCATACCTACATATCTATCTGATCTCAAACCATCTGCCACTTAACTTCCCTAACCTCTAATCTGTTCCTATAATCCCACCCCATAATCACAATGTTCATGGTCAACAATCATAAAAAATTTATTTTTTAACCCATCACATTTTAGGGTATATCTATACAAGGCATTATTAACATCTTTCTTTTTAATATGTTAATAATGCTCCCTTATTCTAGTAGATAACTTCCTGGTAGTCATACCAATATAATAATTGCTACAATTTTTACAAAAAATAAAATCCTAAAGCACTCGTGAAGCAGTATGCCCAGTGTGAAATAAGCAATTTATTAAAAGGCCTTTTAATAAATTGTTTATTGCACAATGGACATACAGATTCATGAGTGCTTTGGGATTTTATTGATTTCCCTTTTGGGTTGCACTTGTTCTTGTTTTTGACTTTACACAAAAAGCCAGGTATACTAACCCTACAGAGTTGCAAGTAAAATGGGCAGGACAATAAATTGTTCTATTTAAATGTGATAGAATTAAAAAAGAACTCTCATAGATATAGTGACACCATTTAAAACTTTCAGAAGTATAAGTACCTATTTTCTTGTTAGTAATTGTGAAGGGTACCTTAAAGTTATGAGTTCATAATTAACTCTTGAGATAAATACCTCTTTTATATGCAAAAATAGTAGCATTCTCTACTATTGTAGTAAACTCAAAATTATCTCTAATAATGTCCCAGTGTTTCCCAATAATGGGCCGGATTCACGATGGCTTGCACGGAGTCTAAGATTAGAGTAAGACTCCATGCAGCCATCATGTCCGATGAGCGATCCAGGAACAGCCGGCAGAGGCGTGCAAGAGAGCTCCTAAAACAGCTCTTACACGGACAGGGCCGGGCCATGCAAATTACCTCAATTGCAACCAAAAGGCATGCAAATGAGGTAGAGTTGCAATTCAGGAAACCCGAACATGTCCGAGTAAGAGCAGTGTTATTTGCAGAAATGTACTCAGTTGACAACTGAGTACCGTTCTGCAAATAGCAAAACGGAGCCGTGACAGCTCCAAATAAAGGTTGCATCCAGTAGAGGAAGCATGCCAATGGCCAAATATACAGCCGTTGGCAATGTTTCCTGATGCAATATGAAAATAAAAATAATTATTTTTTTTCTCCGATTTCCGATGTTTAAGCGTAGCGCAGAGCCGCGCAAACGGGCTGTGCTCTAAAAACCAGAGAAATAAAAATTTAAACCCACAAATGTGGATTTTACTTAAATTGTTAATTTACAATGCAAGGGAATGGCAGGCTGAAGACAACATGGCCACCGAGTAGAGGTTGCTAAGGGGGGAAGCACAGTCTAAGAGATGTAACCAAGCATTAGTAGGCAATCCTATGCAAAGGAGGATTAGGATAGTGAATCACAGGTTTACATAGCAAATGAGCACAGTCAGTGGAGTGTAGGAGTAGGATAAGGGGAGTAACAGAGTAGAAGATAGGTGACATCATGAGTGGGGTATGTATGAAAGAAGGGAAGCTCATTGGAGCAGAGTGGCATGTGTCAGCTGTCATTTACACATCATTGAAAGAGGTGTGTCAACAGGTAGGCTAGGTAAATGCAAGAAATGGAAGGTGTATGCCATGAATAACACCAAAGTTTCTTGCTGAACGTGTATGCGCACGTGTGCACGCCTGTAAACCCGAGTAAGACAGTGTGTGCACTTGTAAGCGTGAGTGCGCGCGTGCAAGCCAGAGTAAGCATGTATAAGGCAGTTTAAAGTGTTGTAAATGCGTTTGCGCTGGTGTGCATGCAGTTTAACCTGAATAAGCAAGTTTTAGTCCATGTAAGCATGTGTGCGTGCGTGTGAGCTGCTGTGAGCGTGTTTGCACTTGTGTGCTCGGCGCTGCCCATCCCCGAGGAAACGGAAAGGAAATAGGAAGCAGAAATAATAGTAGGAAGCTACCAGGGAGTACTGCAGAGCTAGCAGGTGAAAACAATCAGAATCAGGCAATTACACAGGCAGTACACTAGCCCAGCCCAGCCTAGCACTTAAAACTCTGCAAACAACAGTTCATTATGTTTCTCACAAGAGACACTGCAGTAAGCTAATAGAAGTGAAAACTGAAAAAGCTTTACTGAGACAAAGAAATGTTAGGGGCTGCCATTGCTGTTATAAGGCAACATATGCAACTTGCTGAGGGTGGTGACAATGGAAATGCTGCTAGACAACCCACAGTGAGGAGACAGAGAAGAGTGTACAGGCCCATGGTAACCTACCAGGGGCTACATGAGCTGGAGATAGTGGAGCGCTATAGAGTGGACAGAGACCTCCTGCAGCAAATTGTTGAGCTGTGTAGGCCATGCCTTACACACAGAACCAACAGAGGGGAACCCATCCCAGTGGAAACCAAAGTATGTGTTGGCCTAAGAATATTAGCAACAGGTACCTTCCAAAGACCAACTGGTGATATGATGGGGATATCACAGGCATCAGCATCCAGGGTAATGCAACAGTTCCTGGATGCCATGTCAGCACATGTCAGTGATCATGTATATTTCCCCAATTCCCATGAGGTATTGGCCAGCAATATGCCTCTCTTCCAGCAAATAGCGGAATACCCTGAGGTAGTGGGTGCAATAGACTGCACGCACATATGCATCAAAGCACCAGCTGGCAAGCGGGGTAGGGTCTACTTCAACCGCAAGGGCTTCCCCTCCATCAACTGCCAGGTCATGTGTGATGCCCAGGGCATAATACTGAATGTGTGTGCTGGCTGCCCTGGAAGCTACCATGATTCTCATATCTGGCATCTGACGCAGCTGTACCAGACATTTGCCAATGGGGACATCCCACATGGTCACCTAGTGGGGGATGCTGGCTATGCACTGGAGCCGTGGCTGATGACACCCATCAGAAACGCACACACACCTGAACAGGAATGACATAATGAGGCACATGCACAAACACAAAATGTAATCGAGCGTGTGTTTGGGCTGCTCAAGTCATGGTTCCGGTGCCTGGACACATCTGGTGGAGCCTTGCAATACTCACCAACTACATGTACCCAAATTGTCATGGTATGTGCTATGCTACATAATATGATCCTGCGAAAACAGCTGCAGCAGGACCAGCATAGGCCTGGGCCAAACAGCCCCCCACCATTGCCAAGGTCATCACAGGCGTGACTCGGAGGAGGAGCAAGCTGAGCCTGCCCCAGTAGGCAGAAGAAGGCGTGCCCAGTAGGCTTTGGCCTTGGCAAAGAGGCAATGCATAGCACATACACTGGCTCAGTAGGAACACTGGAAATGATACCTCTCTCTGACTCGCACATATAGTAAAAGGGATGCCTCAGTTGACACTACCTGCTATCAAACATGTACAGGGAGTGTAGTATGTGCATCCGACATAGGCAGCCCTGCAGCACCACCTGAGGCATGAATGCTATGTGTTAAGCAATTTAAGGCAGTGCTAAACAACATTTACCACCATTTAGTATATGCAAACAGAATCGCACACACCAACTAGTACAACTGTGGTGAATGTCGAGTAATGTTGGACAATGTCCAGCAAAGTTGGTGAATATACAGCAATATCAGATAAGCATGGTCTAAGTAGGGCATAGCTGAACAAAAGCCAACATGCTCATATTTGCTTAACTGGCCCTTAAGCAGTCTGGTCTGCTCAGTATGAAAATATAAAGCAGTGATGGGCCTCAAACCCAGGATACTGTGCACTATAGGTAAAGTACTGAACCACTAAACCATGACAGTATTGCAGTGGTCAGCCAGTATGAAGGAATGTTGATAGGTCTATGCAAAGTATCTCATGGAAACCCTGCAGGCACAGCATAATCCATGTAGAATTAAGACACAAAGGTGAATCCTGCAGTAAGAACAGAACTTGACTTCCAACACACACAGTATAAATGTTAATATTGGTCATGTTCACACACATCCACAAATGTAGTGGACTTCAGATCGCAACATACTGAAAGGTCACACTGGGCATGCTCACACACTTGAATAAATGAGACATATGTCAGGCAACAAAACATGGAAAGCCTGAACTGGGCATGCTCACACACTTAGGCCATGTCTGAGTACAGCAGTGGGCCACATATCTGGCAGTTGCATGTGTTAACCCAGGAACCTCTCACTATCCAGCAATCTGCCCTGTGCACACAGTTACATGACAACAGACATATATATAATATAGTGGAACCCAGTCATGATCAAACATGTTCTGCAGATACCTAAGTTGTTCATAGAAACTGGGAAAGCAAAGATGATAAAGACCTGCAAACAGTATCAGCAATAAATATCGTGCATCCTGAACATAAGCATAGGTTCAGAGGTCGATACTAGGCTATCTGCCCTAGGGCATGTACAAGCCTAGCCAGAGTGTGTTTGGCTTTTGCAACCCTGTCAGATTACAACATTGTGCCAGTGAATAGTAGGTCACACAAGATAGCCCATGTACGTTTAGGCTACTGTGCCTCTGTGTAGCAGGGACACAGAAGATATCCCAGGGGTAAACATACGATCACCCATACAGCCGTCAAGATGTCCCCTGTAGGTGGTCAGTGGGTGGCTCTGCCTATGTGTAACTGTGATCACAATCCAGAGTGAGTGGAGGCCCTGGGATAAGAATCTGTCCCTCCAGCATGTCCTATTAACATCTGTGCTGAGGTATATGTCCCTGGAGTGTGTAGCTTTAAGGGAGTCGGATATCCTGAGGTGGAGCATGTCCAGTAATTCTGGGTTGGGTATTACTGTAAACAACAGGCACACATCATATCCGAGTAGGTGGTAAGCAACTGAGTAGAGCTGGAGTTACTGCATCTGAACTGTGCAGGTCATCTGTGTGAATCCCTACATCTTCTTGGTGAGGAACTTTTGTGGCCAGTACAGTTGCTGCAGGTGTTGGGTAAGGTACACCCCAAAGGTGGCTTTGTAACCAAGCATGGTTGTGATGAGTTTAGGGGCACAATGACCTCACTCGATCTAGAAGTGAAACCATATGGGATAAGGTGGCTTATATAGAAGGACTGTCCAACTACCTTGCAAACATGAATGTCAAAGGCGACAGTACAAACAAGGCATGCCTCCAATCACCTAACAATTCCTACCATATGTAATGGAGTACTACCCATGTGTAAATGTGTGGGCATGTTGTTATCCCCAAAGGGGATGACTATGCAACTAATGGCATTGGCTCAGGCACCAGTCATCCATCTCTGTGAGACCCTGTTGGAGTATACATGTGGCAGCTGGAGAGTTGATCATAGCACCCAGTTTGCAGACAAGTGCGAACAAGGTCAGCCATATTCCCCCTGTGGTAGCCTGTACGTCAGACAAATATACACTGAACAAGAAATGTATTTATTTATTTATTTATTATTTGTTGACTGGGAAAGTCCGACTAGGTTCCACAGATCCTGTTTTCAGCAGAGGCCCGGGGAGAAATGCTCTAGAAGCATGTCTTTAGAATGTGGGAGAAAACCAGAGTACCTGGAGGAAACCCACACGAATGCAGGGAGAACATGCAAACTCCACACAGAAGGCACCCCAGCCGAGAATCGAACTGGAGAACTTCTTGTTGTGAGGTGACAGCATTAACCGCTGCACCACTGCGCCGCCCTAGATGTCCCAGGACCGAGCCGTGTGGGATGCCACGTGTAACTGGTGTATAGTCAGACATGGCACCTGCAATCCTGACCATGTGTGTGCTATCCCTGATCCAGGTAGCAATCCATAATGTGAGATATGTGTCCATATTAATGCTTGTGAGCCTATGCATAATGGCCCAGTGGGTAATTGTGTGGAAGGTTTTTGCAAGGTTCAGGTAGGCTGCATGTACAACTGTCCCTATATTGATGGACCTGTTAACTGTCTAAAGAATACAAACATGTTCAAGAGGCAAGATCTGCCCACAACAATGCTGAAATGTGTAGGACACAGTGTCTGTAGGTTCCTGATGTCTATGTGTAAGAGTCCCATGACAATATGCTCCATAGCTTTGCAGAACAGGCTAGTTAGGCTTATAGGGCAATATTGTGTGTGGTCCGTTGTGGCACCAACTCTGTGGAGTGGGACCACTGTCGCCATACGCCATTCTATGGGTACATATCCTGTAGTAATTTCAATATTGCACAGTGATGTAATGTGCGTGTTATGTTTGTCATGAAGCTTGTGTAAGATGCATGCCGGGACACCATCTGGTCCCATTGATGCCGTAATGTATGATTTGGGGAGGGCAGCACTCACCTGTTACTGTGTGACGTCAGGGAGGTTACACTCTGTTGGGATGGATAGTTGCTCCCTAGGTGGGATGGGGGGGGACATCTGCACCGAACCTGTTTGCCAGGATGTTGGCTATGCCAGTGGGTTCAGGGTAAGTTTAGTCAGTATACAGTAACTCACAGCATATCAGTGAGTATCCACCCAGGTTCCCGACAATACTGAAGAAGGCCTTGTGATAGCCCTACATGTCTGGTGCATTTGTCCATGAGAAGCAGCCCTTACATAGGTACATGACTGATTGCAGCTGTCTGCTAGTACAGATCACAGATGCTTGCCCCATCTGTGATTGTGCTCTATCATGTAGTAGGTTCCTCCTGATGTTGTACAGCTTATTTATGGCTGGGGTCTACCAGACAGGTCCCCTGTCATTGGAGGAGTGAGTCCTGTTTGGGATAGCACAATCCATGCAGTCCACTAGGTGTCCATAGAATGTGTATGTAAAGGATTCAGCAGTCGGAGCCATATTTGCCACTGTCTCAGGGTCTCTGAAGGATACCACCTTGCTTTGGTGAAGTGAGACGTTGGCTCATGAGAAGTTCACCAAGATTACCCAGGATGGGTGTGTGGAGTGTATATGTATGTCCAGTGAGATATATGTATGTTCTGACCTTACCAATGAGGGGTATATCGCTGGTGTGGAACATAGAATCCCCATGTTGGTGATGATCAGGTCCAATATGTATTCCCCCTTGTGGCTGTGGTGACTGGTTGTGCCATAGCATATGAATTTACAAATAGTAGTGACTGTAGGGTGAGGGTGTTGGGGCATGAGTAGTATCCCCAGTCAATATTCGTGTATCTGAAGTCACCCAATATAATGGTGTTTGTGGAGACCGTCATATTCTCCACTGTTCCCCGAAAAGCCGAGTGTGGTTCCTGAGTATGGGAGGGTGGTCTGTAGCAGGCAACAAATTGAAAGGCAGAATTGCACAATGGTAGTTGTATATGTATGGTCTGTGATGCGTAGTGCAGTGCTACTAACCCGGAGGTGTGTGTACCTGTGATGTATATGAATACTCCCCCTAGTTGTGTTGTCCGTTCCAAGTCCTGTGGTCAGAAAGCATGGTATGAAACATAACCTGGTAGTGCTGGTATGCATATGTGAGACAGAACTAGGCGTCTGTTAGTGCACAGATATCGCTATCCTCCATACTGAGGAGAGTCCTGAGTGGCTGCAATATGAGGGTAACATATCTGGTGTTGAGCAGCATTACCCTCAGTGACATTTAACCTGTAATGTCTATGGTGGTGTGTTTGTCTTGTGAGCCCTGCTCAACAAATGCACTATGGTGGTAGCAAGAGCCGTAGCCAGCATTTGAAGGTCCAAGGGTGACAGGTGCAAGCTGTCCATAGTGAAGTTACGTGGCATGTCGAGCATGTCACCACAGGCTGACAGACACTGTATCCCCTATGAATGACACCAATTAGTTAGCCAACTGTTAAACGTGATATGTTTGTCTGTATACTGTGACATCATACTTGGTGGGTGTAGGATGCTAGACAAGGTTAGGGTCATACTGGCCTGGGCTACATGATCACAGTGTTCCTCCATGTACCATGTCATGTGGTCCAGGGACTAATGTCTGAGGTTTTACGCACCAGCAGGGACAATGATGGTGCCAGTTCCGTACTTGCTTTGGAGTGACCTGACTGCAAGTGTTATGTCCAAATGCAGTCGAATCCACAAACATATTTATTGTTGTTAGCGCTTTCATGCACTATACCTTAGTGCACTTCTTCAGACAACATAATATCGGGTAAAACCTCTTAAATACAAAATACAATTAAAACATAATTATCGACACACCCAGTCATTGATGCATCGCTTAACTTTTAAAACCACATGCTCATAAAGAACTTCTAATGCACATATCTTGTCTAAATACAAAATCAAAAAAATAGAAGTCTTTCTTTAAAAATACATTGGATACTATTTGAATTAATAATTTATCATTCCAAAGCTTTTAATTTAAGCAAACATTTGATGGAACAAACATTGTTAATTCCAGGGTGAACATAGGCATTGGTCTTTAGCTGCCATAACAATTCTTGCTCTTCTAATTTTAAATGCCATGGGCCACCTCTAGAATTTTTAAGAACTTGCTGAACTACTAAAAATTTAAAGCTATGAGAATTGTATTCAAGTATATGCCTAGCTAAAGCGTTGGTACTAATACCTTTCAAAATAGCATAAATATGCTCATAAATTCTTTGCTTCAACTGTCGCTCAGTCTTGCCGAAATAAAATGCAGGGCACGACTGGCATAAAGCTAGGTATACTACCCCTTGGCTTTCGCAATTAAATCTATCAGAAATACCATATCTAATGTTATTCACATAGAAAAAATTAGTAGTTCAGCAAGTCCTTAAAAATCCTAGAGGTGGCCCATGGCATTTAAAATTAGAAGAGCTAGAATTGTTATGGCAGCTAAAGACCAATGCCTATGTTCACCCTGGATTTAACGATATTTGTTCCATCAAATGTTTGCTTAAATTAAAAGCTTTGGAATGATAAATTATTAATTCGAATAGTATCCAACGTATTTTTAAAGAAAGACTTCTATTTTTTTGCTTTTGTATTTAGACAAGATATGCGCATTAGAAGTCCTTTATGAGCATGTGGTTTTAAAAGTTAAACGATGCATCAACGACTTGGTGTGTCGATAATTATGTTTTAACTGTATTTTGTATTTAAGAGGTTTTACCCAATATTATGTTGTCTGAAGAAGTGCACTAAGGTATAGTGCATGAAAGCGCTAACAACAATAAATTTGTTTGTGGATTCGACTGCGTTTGGCCACCACTTCATTTTGTTATTGCAAGTGTTATGTGGCAGATCCTGCCACCCAACAGACAGCACAAAGGGACTATTCCCTTATATGGGCTGGTGAGTGGTATGTCAGTGTGTCTGACAATAAGTGTCACCTATCACAAGTGTATTAGGTGTGTTGTGTATCCCGAAGGGCAGTGACTGTGTGGCACACTGACATTGTGAACTATGTGAGATGTGGGCATTATAGTGGGGTTGCAGCTGTCTGTGTGCCTGCTGTGGAGGTCTGTGCTGCTTAGGCAGAGTTCATTTATAGCATCCGAGTATGTGTATGTGTGATAATGTGGTTTGAGTGCTGTCGACAGAGGATATGTGAGATTGATATGTGGTGTGTGTGGTTACCTTCACCACCTGATAGACTGTGCCAGTCATGGGTCGAGAGAGTTCAGCACCCTGTATGTCTCTATAGGTGCATCTCACACATATATCTGAGTTTGTCGGGAGGAGGAGAGTGTTGCCTGTGTACATGAGGCAGATGTGAGATTGTGTCTACATCACAATATTCACCAGCTGGACTGGAGAGTACACATGAAGCCGACCCCTGGACATGCCGGGATATCATGATGACATACTCTGTAGCCAGATCACAAAGGATCAGTACGGTGTTGTGTGTAAAAGAGTATAACAGGGATTACTGCTCAGGTTCGTTGGTGTTCTGTAAAGAGTAGCTGAGAAGGATTCCAGACTGAATCATGACACCTCCGACAGCTATGTCATATATAGCAATGTACACACATATATGTCATGAGTCAGGGCCAACTGTACCTGACTGACAATGCCGACATCCTGACAGACAGGCCCATATATACATACCCACCTCCCACTGACAATAGTCCATATCATCATACCAGGAGATATCACATGTAGAATGGATGAACAGCTACCCCCAATGCCAAAAGCATGGCATCAAGTGGACTACATGGATTCCCAATATGTGTCATGCATAAACTACAGAAGAAACAGATCCTGCCCCTGAACAGTCAGCTGAGCCTCCCCCCCTACACAGGATGTGGAACCGTTGAATGTGTTACAGCAACATATGGCACTCCACACAAGTGTTGGTGCACAACACACCATGGGAAGTATAGTCCAGTATGCCTATGAAGTCTGATCTGCAAGGCCATGGAGCCCATCATGGTCGAAGTCATACACAGAGCTATTGGAAGCTGACATATACACAACCTTACTAACTGTGGTATGTTCATGTGCGGATCATGGTTCCCAAACATGCTAGACTGTTTGCAAGGCAGACACCCAGGACATACATCACTGAACACAGCTACACATGTCTCACATACACTTAGAATAGCCCTCTATCAACATCCCAGACACATGTAGTACCCACAAAACCAACAAGCTGTGCATAAATATGTGTTGACATGTGAAGGAATGTCAATGTGTCCACAGATAGATCACACAAGGCAAGGATTATGAGTTCTTGTTCAAGCTGTTGACACCTGATGACCCACATGGACCATTCCTGGAATGGCATAAAACAAAGTGTACACACATTACCATGTCCAGTCTGATGATGTTACCATCCTAGAAATATGGCAGGTGAAGGAAAACCACCCAGTAAAGCAAATAGTGCGCTGTGCTAATGTGTCTCTCTCTAGTATTATAACCTAGTTAGGTAGGGGTTTGAATCCTGCAAACGCTGACTGTGTGTGTGTGGCGGGGGTGTATGTGTGCAATTGTCTTTGAAATGACTGCCCTTTTTGGAGACTGGGAAAACACACTAGAAGATGTACATTCCTCTTTAGAAAGACTGATGATGTCACCACCCTAGAAATACAGCAGGAGAAGGCAAACAACCCAATAAATCAAATGCCGTGCCGTGCTAATGCATCTCTCTCTAGTATCATAACGTAGGTAGGGGTTTGAATCCTGCAAACGCTGACTGTGTGTGTGTGGGGGGGGGTGTATGTGTACAATTGTCTTTGAAAGGAGTGCCCTTTTTGGAGACTGGGAAAACACACAAGAAGATGTACATTCCTCTTTGGAAAGACTGATGATGTCACCATCCTAGAAATACAGCAGGAGAAGGGAAACCACTCAGTAAAACAAATAGCAAGCCTTGCTAATGCGTCTTTCTCTAATATCATAACATAGGTAAGTACGGGTTTGAATTCTACAAATGCTGACTGTGTGTATGTATGCAATTGTCTTTGAAAGGAGTGCCCTTTTTGGAGACTGGGAAAACACACTAGAAGATGTACATTCCTCTTTGGAAAGACTGATGATGTCACCACCCTAGAAATACAGCAGGAGAAGACAAACCACCCAGTAAAGCAAATAGTGCGCCGTGCCAATGCATCTCTCTCTAGTATCATAACATAGTTAAGTAGGGCATTTCAAAGTATATTGTTATACACTTCACATTTAAGTTAAAACAATTCCACAATAATTAAAATACTTCAACTATATGTAGTATGCTCTCCTTTTATTAGAATTAATTTCTAAGAGAGTTCCATACTTACTATAAACATTTCTTCTGCTAACACAAACATTCGTTCTAGTTTTAACTAGTAATTAGAAATAATGTCTATAAATATGTCTTCCTTTTCTTATTAATATTAGTTCTCCCAAAGTTATTTGTAATTGTTGTTTTAATATTACATAATTATATTTCAAAATTGTTCCATTACATACACTAAGCACATCTGTAATTTTATTCTATATGTACCTCAATGGTGTCAAGGTATATACAACTCTTAATGTTATTATTTTTATTTTTGTTTTTGACATTACACACAGCATACCCTTGTAACTTGGTATTTATCTTACTTGTTACCTACTATTTTAACAATGGCTTAGTAGGTATTACTTCACTGAGTCCTGGTACTACTGCCGCATTAAGTCTAATCTGCCATCTAACTTCTTTGTCGCTCACTAGTGCCTTGATATTTCCTCCACGTGAAAGATACAATTATACTTAATAACAATGTTAAAACAAGAATTAGATTTATGAATGGGAACTGTATGAGCCAGCATGTTATATATTTAGCCCTGTGCAACACATGTATGAATTATTATGTTGGGAAAACTGATCGATATCTGAAAAACAGAATATACGATCATTTGTATTGTATAAAAAAGAAAGATCCCAACAATGCCTTGTCAAGGCACCTTATGAACAACAAAAGTTGCACAGGGTTTAAGTTTGCCATTTTGGAATTGGTGAGACCAAATCCACGTGGAGGAAATATCAAGGCACTAGTGAGCGACAAAGAAGTTAGATGGCAGATTAGACTTAATGCGGCAGTAGTACCAGGACTCAATGAAGTAATACCTACTAAGCCATTGTTAAAATAGTAGGTAACAAGTAAGATAAATACCAAGTTACAAGGGTATGCTGTGTGTAATGTCAAAAACAAAAATAAAAATAATAACATTAAGAGTTGTATATACCTTGACACCATTGAGGTACATATAGAATAAAATTACAGATGTGCTTAGTGTATGTAATGGAACAATTTTGAAATATAATTATGTAATATTAAAACAACAATTACAAATAACTTTGGGAGAACTAATATTAATAAGAAAAGGAAGACATATTTATAGACATTATTTCTAATTACTAGTTAAAACTAGAAGGAATGTTTGTGTTAGCAGAAGAAATGTTTATAGTAAGTATGGAACTCTCTTAGAAATTAATTCTAATAAAAGGAGAGCATACTACATATAGTTGAAGTATTTTAATTATTGTGGAATTGTTTTAACTTAAATGTGAAGTGTATAACAATATACTTTGAACTGTGTTTTTAAATTTGTATTTTCTTAATTGAATAATTAATTGTATAATTTACGTTTTAGGCGGGAATTTTTTGTATAAAAAGGAGGTGGGTGTTTTGTTATGTTGTTCTGATGAAGTCCAGTTGTACCTGGATGAAAGCGCTCAACTATCGTTGGTTCATTTTATGGAATAAAAGAGAGCTTTGGTTGGACGTGCCTGGATTATATATTTTTTCAGCTGGAGACGGTTGTTTGTAGCAAGTAGTTGTTGTAATCCAGGAATTTGTTAATAATAGTTAAGTAGGGGTTTGAATCCTGCAAACACTGAGTGTGTGTGTGTGTGTGTCAATGCGGTGTGAAATTTACTTTTACTATGGTATGACATGTTATGATCACAACAGTAAGTGCATTGCACACATCAGTAATCTGCATGGCAAAATATATGTGTACATGTTCCCTCAATCACTACATAGGTGTGAAGCCTGCATACTACATGAATACATTTGTTGCCATTGACAGGTTGTGCGCTGCTTCTCAGATCGTAGGTCACATATGTATGTATGTGGCAGGGCCATCCACTGTCGTGATCCGTGGCCAAGGTCATCTGTGCTACACGCACCCATGACAGTTACTTAAGAGTAGTGTGTGTGTGAGGGTATATGCCTGGGGTATATGTCAGACATGTTCATACACAACGACGACTGCCAATAATGGACAGTCGTTATAGGTGTACAACTGCCTTGTGGATATGCATTCAGGCCTCTAATGTCTCATGTGATACACCTTGGGACTCCATAATACCTATTGATATGTGGATACCAAGGGACACATGACATAACATGAGGCTGTATGTACACATTGGTACCCAACGTACAGTTTGCGGCCTACCACCTATGTGGTACTGATGGGATAGTAAGTATAGTACATGTGGATGACTATGCCATAGTCGGCTTACTGCTATACAGCATGTATCAGATGACAGGTATCTGTCTGTATGATACCCTTGTGTAGGATATGCGTCCCATCCAGGAAATGGATTGTAGGCCAAGGCATGCATTTACAGAGTTGGATGGACACATCCCTAGTGTGTTTGCATGTACCTAAGGGGGCTATATGCCAAACAGGTGTGGTCACAGGAATGGGTGGCGGTCATCACCACTGGTTAGTGTTATAGTGTAGCACTGGAAGGATTCATCTGTTACTGAGTTCCCTACGACTGTGTGTCATTTGTCAGGACATCATCCAATGCTTGCTTATAGTCATGCTGTTGAGGTTGTGTATACTACCAGACCGCAAATCATTGACAGATACTAACATTATCACCCACAGCATACTGTCAACCCATGTCATACACACATGTCTACCCATGTTAGTACATAACTGTAGTAGAATGCATACTGGCCATTGGAAGATACTATGAGATGTTAACAATGTATACAACAGGGTGTGCCACACGTCCCATGTGTCCACTATGCACGTACATGCAGACAGTGTGCACCCACCATGTACACTTGCTAATCTGTACTGCACACATCACACACATACTGTCCACTCGCTAACACATACTGGCAACACATTACACCTCAGCCAAGTGGCACATGGGTGGACAATACATACACAGACCTAACAGTGGTGTAGAAAATGCTACATTGACATTCCGAGCATTGATGCATAATGTCTGCTGAGATATACCTACAAGGATGTCATTACACTTCCCTGTTGACAACTTGCTAATATTGCTACACTGCTATAGTGCCACCCTGTGCATCAGCACCATGTTAACCTGTTCCTCCATCAATGTTACAGATGGCAGGAGGCGACACAGGTATCATCATATGCACAGGGCGTTTTGTTGTTTGCCAGAGCCTGACATTGACCCATCCAATCGACATGTGTGTGTGTGTGTGTGTGTGTGTGTGTGTGTGTGTGTGTGTGTGTGTGTGTGTGTGTGTGTTGTGTGTGTGTGTGTGAGGGACAACAGTACAGCATGGACTAATGTTGATGTAATGTGTGTTTGTATGTGTGAGCCCTAGTTGTTTGGTTAATGTGTGTGTGTGTCTGCATGCACACAGCTCCACCATGTGGCTGCCATATACAGTAGATTGTGGGACAACCACAGACTGTACCTGCTAGTCTGTACAGATCACTGTCTCCAGCCATGGACACAGTACCTATGCCTGGCAGGGGTGCTACAGTCAGTATCGGGTACCAACCCTGACTGGGTACTGTCCTCAGAGGCAGAGGTAGGATGATTGGACCCATGTCCCTGCTGGGACTGGCCAGAGCCATGTGCACGTGGTCTACTGGGACAGTCAACGGACAGGCCAGCCCCAGCATTGCTGGGTCTGGTACTGCCACTACGGGAGTGGCTGTGAACTGGGGGCTGCCTGCGACCACTGCCAGCTGTTGCTGACATGTATCCACATCAACGTCGCAACTGTCCCGCACGGTCCTGGCTCATGGAAGACATATTGTGGAGGGCATCTAATGTCTCCCCCCAATGTGTATCAATGACCTCGGTGTAAGTCTGGATGGCACCGGCAAGGTCAAGGATGCTGTCATTGATAGCAGTGTAATGTGCCCTCTGCACCCTAAGTCCCTGCCTGGTGTACCGTTCCATACATGCCTGAGCCTGCATTACAGCCCGGAACATACTGGACGTCATAAGACCTGTGCGGGCATGCCTGCCAGGGGCAATATGACCAGCAGTGCTCCCCCGAGAACTCCTGGACCTCCGCCTATGTGGTAAAGTTCCAGGAATACAGCTCTGGCTGCTCTGAGGGGATGCAAGTGCCATGGGTACCACACTCTCCTGGTCAATGTCAACTGTATGCTGTCCCTCGCCTATGGCCATTGGTGGTGAGGGATGTATTGACAGTATGAGTGTGCACATAGTTTGGGTTGCATGCTGTGTATTGTCGATTGGTGAACCGACAGACCCTGTCAAGCCTTCCTGTGCCAAAATACATGTCTCATCATCAGCACTATCCGTGGCAGTGGCTTCAGGTTCCCTGCTGCATTCAGCCACCCCTAACTCAGCACCTGTGAGAGGAAAACAGGAAACACACTTTACAGTCTGCACATGAACACACGCACACATGAACACATGCACACATGCATACATGAACACATGAACGCATGAACTCATGAACACATGCACAGATGCACACATGAACACATGCACACATGCACACATGAACACATGCACACATGAACACATGCACACATGCACACATGAACACATGAACGCATGAACACATGAACACATGCACAGATGCACACATGAACACATGCACACATGCACACATGAACACATGCACACATGCACATATGTACACATGAACACATGTACACATGAACACTAATACACTCCCCACTACAGCACATACACGCACACACCAGCAATCCAACACATACCCTATAGTGGGTGAAGGTGGGTGTCAGTATCACAAGGTAAACAATCACCACACATGTGTCAGCATGCAGAATATGTGTTGCACAAGACCATACAGTGCAAGTGTAGACGCCCCGATTTAATGGCAATATACATGGCTTTGATGCAACTGTGTAGTTGTTCAGTGATTGGTTACACCCTGAAACACAATGTGTACATGGACACAACATTGCTATGCAGGAATTATCAGCACTGCAATGCCCTGTGCACCATCACTCACAAGTATACATGCCATGGCTGCATGTGTTATCCGTGTGACACATAGATATCCATGTCTGAGTACAGTGTCTGTGTCCATAGCAGATAATAGTGGGCACGGGTGTAGCACATGCATGCTATGTACACACACTGGATGAGAGGTGCATGTTGACGTGAAGGTATTCCAATGCTCGACATGGCCAGTGTACAGTGGTTATGGTGAGTGTAGGACATATTGTAGATATGTCAGTGCCAGACATGGCATGGCATGCTACACAACTGCAACATTAAACACCACACATACCCAGTGTGTGTCAAGTGACCTATACACCCACTAGCATTCCAGGACATATATGTGACACTTTGTTTGGATGGTGACTGCTGTGCATATTGTGTATACTGGCATATGTAAGCACACACACAACATGCTATGCATATTGTGTATAGGTGCATATGTTTGCACACACACAACATTGAGGTGCAAAGCAATAACTGCTATGACTAGTACTGTGGTCACTGTAAATGGATGGGGTGTAGTACCCTGTGCCATCATCACCATGCATCCTGTGGTCACTCACAGCTACTAATGTGTGCAAGACCATCACCTAGCATGCTGTACCTGAACTGCAGTGCCGTGGCTATGTTCACAATTACATAGACACCTTGTACATGGGTGTGTGAGGTGCCCAATAGGGAGCATTGCCTAACATGACTGTGTTATGTGTTGCAGAGTGTTGCACAGACCCATGATAGGCCTCTACCCCTGAGGTACATCATGTGTGTGTGCATGACATGTGGGATACTGACGTGTGACCTTACAGCAGGTGTGTGGTAATGCCAAATGTAGCATGGTTTCATCTACTGCGTATGATAAACGTGTTCTGTTGTGTACAGCTGTAGCAACTATGCATATCCAAGGTGCAGTACAGTGTTGCCACAATTGTGTCTGCTGCACTGTGCATTGTATGCAATTGAGGCAGCTACTGACTTTACTGAGATGATTAATGTCTCACAGCAAACATGGACAGCATGCATTATGCGTAGGTGTGTTACGTGTACATGGCCTACACCTCACCTTTGACATGCACATTTCATTACCAATATTAAAGTGTTAACACACTCACCAGCATGTATCGTCTGCTCTGCTGTCACACCAGAGGGACCTACAAGAATATGACACAGTTTGTCAGTGGCCACAACTGTGGCATTGCTAACGTGAGTGTGCTAATCTACAGTGGAACAACAGTCAATAGTCACAGGTGTGGAGACACTATTCCAAATATCAGTATTGCACACGACAGGCATCACAACTGCTAAACACACAGTACACAACTCACATAAGCATATTCTAACAATACAGGTAATGGTAGTCTACAGCTAAGGCATATTACCTGCATGCTCCATGTCGTCCTGCTGGGTGGCTCCAGACTCCATAATGACACATGTGTGATGCTGTTGCTGCTGTAGGCCAGGAGCCACCACGCTTAGGAGCAGCTCCTCCACTCTGGTGAGGGGGGGATGTATGGGCGACCCACCACCTGTGGCAAGCTGCTGCCTATGGATATCAGATGCACGCCGCCAGACATGTCTAATTAAATCACTGCAGTGATGACGTACCTGCTCATATGTCTGGTTATGTATGCCTATGTCATTTACCCGGTGAACAAGATCTTGCCACAGTGCAGTACGCTCATGCTGGTGCTGGTTGGCCTTGGAAAAAAGCAGGTTATAGTGCTGCACCAGGCTGGCCTGTATTTCCTGCTCCTCTGCAGCTGTATATGCCGGATTGTGTTGATGAGCCATAACCCTGGAAGACAATTAAACAATATGTGTGAGCAAGTCATGTGGCACACTTAACATTATGAGGTACAGATATCACTTAACTGCCATATATAGCATCTGTCTGTCTAGCAGAGGATACACACATTCAATACCACATAGCAGTGCTCAGCCCACAACTGTCTGACAGTGCCTGCCACACTCCATACAACAAACCAGTATACACCAGTACTCGGCACACTGTTTGGGATACAATGCACAACCTCACACCGGGGGTATATGTCAAGCTAATGCATGAAGAAATATGTCATCCAATGCAGTGAATGTAATGTACATTTACAGTATTAACAGTAATCCACCCCAGTCTTTGATGCCATACCCCTACCGAACATATGTGCACGGTTGTTAATATAGCTGGCATACTGCTGTAACAGAGTATACATGTTGCTAGGTACACACACATACCCTGTAACACACATGTGATTGCGGGCATGGTACAGGCATCATTACACACACATTAGACATATATACAACACGCATATGCATGCCAACACAGATGAGCATTACCTGTGTACCTTACAGTACTGTGTGCCCCGACTTACAGATACCTATGCCTGCGGTATGTAATCTGTGCAGACTACAGGAAACACACAAGACAGTGTTACCAGGGAATGTGAACATACACCATACTGTGGTGTTTAGGACTACAGCTTCAGGTAGTACAACAGTTCATATGTGAGCTGGATTCACTAGCAGTACCACTTACTGAGCATACATGTATTGCTTTAGCCTACATTGGGACACCACAGTCGTACACAAGGAATTGCATCACAACATATGCCATCCTACTATGTCTGCATCCCAATAACTGACACATCTTTCTCTGGCCCCACACCTAGGACACAAACTACCATGCCAGACACAACCTCACACTAAGCTATCACACCTTTACAGACCTTGTACACAGTCAGTGTCACACTCATTCCACCTCACATAGCAGGTATTGCACTGAGTACATGTGTGTGTGCATTGTGTAATAGTTATGTAATACGCTATTGGCCCTGGGCCTAGAGCAGCCTAGCCATATGCTACCCTGACCTTTGACACACATGTGATGTGATTTCACTTGCTCCCATCAAATGGATACACAGAGGTGACTCCCAAGGCATATTACCTATCTCCATAACATTCATCAGGGGTATGTATGACATCTACTAATGTGGAGCCTTGTTTGTTAATGTTGGATGGTTTCGTCCAGAGTATGGCATATTTGTGTATAGGAACCAGTACCTCCAGCATGTGCTGTTCATTGTGGTGACAAGGAATAGGGAACTAGGTCATGTAGCCCGGAGGGATCGTGAGGTGTTGTCATGGTGGTTGGCCGACTGCTATGGGTGTGACATACCTCTGTATGACCAGCAGTGGTAATCTCTGGGTAGGCAGTATGCAACGCACTCTAGCTGTGATTTTGTAAGTCAGTCTGCATAGGGCGTGTGTTTGAGGGCAGTATCACTCTTTGTTAGGTATGTCTGTGGCCTTTCCACTTGCTATAGTTGTCATGTGAGGTACATACCACATGGGGCATTGTGAGGAGTAGAGGGGTACACTGACCTATATTTCCCTGGATGGCACACCTTTTGTGATGACACGTACCACGTAGAGAGATTACAAGACTAGTGTGGCACTGTGATTATCAAAGGGGAGCCTACAGTCCACCTGTGTCCCATGTTCCCTTCTGACACCTTCAGTGTTAGGCAGGCTAACACCTATGTGGTAGTTATTGCGTAAAGTGTTTTGGAATGGGGTATGGCACTGCAGTATCAACACTGATGTTCAGTCCATGCCTTGGTCAACAGGTACCTGTTGCAGTACATATGACCCCGTGTCTCCCTCTCTCTCTCTCTCTCTATATATATATATATATATATATATATATATATATATATATATATACACACACACATACATATCTATACATATCTATACATATAAAAATAAAACTTCTTCTATTTAAAACACTCAAATAATAAAGTAAATAAAACTTGCAGGCACCAAACATATCTATACATATCTAAATATATCCATATATATCCATATATATCTATAAATATCTATGTATATCCATATATATCTATATTTATCCATATATATCTATATATGTATCCATATACATATCTATATATATCTAAATATATCTATATCTATCTATATATGTATATATGTATATATCTATATAGAGATCTATATATCTATAATTCTATATATCTATAATTATATATACCTATATATATCTATATATATATATCTATCTATATATATATATATATATATATATATATATATATATACACACACACACACACACACACACACACACATATATATATATATATATATATATATATATATATATATATATATATATATATACACATACATCGAATCATTGCTGTACATATAGCTGCACATATAGGCACATAGGCACATATACTGCCCACCTGTCAGGGATAGGGCTGTCATTTATGCAACCATTGTGAGACATACGGTTATGTAATACTATTGCACAATGTTGTGCAGAATACATTCTGCTGTCCTCAGGCCATATAGCTGTAGCAGGCCTCACTGCCTGTAGCTCAGTCCCACAGCGTTTAATCACCACATGACATATACCGGAACTGCTTGCTGTTTGCAATGCCACACACTACAACCTACATACAAATGTGCACATCGCAGCCTTCAACAACATACATATGTCCAGCCTTCACTAACAGTTGCAGTATGTCCCTTGCCCTATGCAAATGTGCATGCACATATAGATACAGACTGCGGCCACATATGGATGGTTCACGGTATGTAGAGTACCCTTCAGACACATCATTCGGATGTCAGCAAATACATATCTGTTACATACCTTACCTTTGTATTCCTCACCTCCGTCTGTTGTAGGTGTTGATTGTTCTTGGTTTTTTTTTTTTTGTTTTTTTTTTTTGTTTTTGGTTTCATCTGTGTGTGTTGGTCTTTCTTTTCAGTGTCTGTCTCCTACTGCCTGTTTGTATCCATCTCTATGTCTGTCTCTGTCTGTCTCTCTCGCTCGTGCTCTCAATCTCTCTCTCCCAGTTGGTGCAATGATCTTATTGCATGTGTGGACAGCAGATACAGGCTGCTTTTATAGGTATCTGCACATGTGCATGTGATGGCCTCTGCACCAATTGGTGCCCACCATTTAGTAATTGCATGCAGCCTGCACTGTGGTAATTGCAGTTCTCACTGTGATTTCAGGGCACTGCTATAAAATGATAGGTTAGGTAGGTGTAGCCCTTTCAGTTTTGCAAGGTGGGGACCATGCTTGTTTGCTGTGGACACTGTTGTGTTAGTCAGAAGGTTGGTATATGTCTCATATCTCATGCTGGGTTGTAGCCATTTAAATGCATGTTGTACTGAAACCTGACTGTTGCTTCTTCCAGTACACTCTTCTCAGTGTGTAGGTTTACTCACATCTCCTAATGCTAACACTGGATACATGGGAGGATGTACTTTCTTTTCCAATTAGAGAATTAGTTATTGCAATGTATTCCTATGGCTTTCCTATTTTCCCTTTAAATTCACTCATTGTAATGCATGTTATATTTATTTCAGCACCAAGTTATTGTACATCTGCTGTGGTGTAGTGGTACTTCATGCAGACTGGTGAGTCCAAGGTCCCGAGTTCCAGACTGACAAGGTTTTTTATTTTGCTGCTGAGCAGTACAAGGGCCTTGTCATGCAGAGTGACTAAGGCACTTTTAAGCAGTTGTAAGCGGGTTTCCACGTTTGCGCGGGTTTGCGCGATGCTTAGCGATGCTAAGTGAAGCTTAGCTTAGCTTATCTTATTTTAGCAATACTAAGCCAAGCTTGGCTTAGCTGATCATATCTTAGCAATGCTAAGCTAAGCGCACACATGCGCACACTGGTGCAAACCCGCTTACTGCTGTTTACTAGTGCTCACTCCCACTAACACCTGCCCTCATTTCTTTGACAGAAAAGTAAATGGGGAGATAGGAATGTGGTGATAAAGGGTGCACAAAGCAGGGAAGACAGTAGGGAAACCAGCTCGGGATGTACAGGATGGGTGTGGAGAGTGTCCATAGCTGCCCATTTCTTTACCAGCAACAGCTGTGCATATGGAATACATTAGGAGGGATATTTGAAACCTTCTACCCCTGAGAGAGGGGTGAGGACAACTAAGTGTGTTGTACTACCAATTATGAATATCAGGCACATGCACTGTTTGTGAACTGCTACACTGTCATTAGTACATTACTCACTTCTGAACAGTTTGTGGTTTGTTTGTGTTGACATTAGCACAGTCTGCTCAGGACATCTGGACATATTTCACTACTGTGTATGCCTACATACACCCTTGGTTGTGCCTGACTACACGGGTATATAGTACCTTTTGATAGGGGTGCAGAAGTGCAGAGTGCATTATTTATTATCGTGTGATGTTTATCTTACTGAACATGCAGAGTTGCTGTGTACCTGTAAGTCTATGAAGGCTAGTAGTCTGTCTGAGTAGCTCCCACCTGTGGACATATCCAGATGGTAGACAGAGGTCAGCCTAGTATTCTTTGACTGTGCACCACAGCTGTCTTTTCAGCACCTGAACAATGGCATTGTCACAGGTGGTTGCTAGCAGTACATGGCTACATCCTTTGATATTTCTGTGTTGTACTTCTACATAAGGGCATGCTTGTGGGATTAATTCTACAGCTATTTGCAGAGTGTTTAACAGCAGACAAGCTGATATGCCTGTGTGTTTCTGACTCTTCCAGGCCTCAGATACTTTCACGTATATATTTGAACAGCCTCAGGGAAAGGTACATATAACTGGGATACACCTGTGATATATTTCAGACATTTTGCAGTTCAGACTTTGGGGGTTTCAGAGCATATGTATTACTACACCTTTTCTGACGTGCAAGCAGTGTCTACTCTCACTTATTGACATTTGTCATTATGTGAGATTCCACACCTTTCTGCCTACTGTTAGTACATTTCACAGGGAGTCAGAGGGGCACAGCTAACATTTGTTTACAAATCAGGGTCATCACTGTAGAGCAGTCACTGTTGGGAGGTCTGGCCTGTGACCTATGCAAATATGCGAGTGTTTATCCTGCACTGATACTGTGTGGGGTTTGTAAGGTGCTACTGTGACCTTATTCTCTACTAGCATGGCTGATTCTCTTTTCACAGTCATGTCATGCAATTCCACAACACCTGCTGGTTAAGGCCCACAGAACAAGATTTGTGTTATGCCATTCATATTTACCCTTTACATTCACCCATGGTAATGCATGATATATTGCTGTCAGCACTAAGTTCTTGTATATCTGCTGTGGTGTAGTGCTACTTCATGCAGACTGGTGAGTCCAAGGTCCCGGGTTTGAGACTGACAATGGTATTTTATTTTGCTGCTGAGCAGTACAAGGGCCTTGTCATACAGAGTGACTAAGGCACTTTTAAGCAGTTGTAAGTGGGTTTGTGCAGGTTTGAGTGACGCTTAGCAATGCTTAGCTAAGTGCACACAAGCTCACACTTGTGAGTTTGTAAGGTGCTACTGTGACCTTATTCTCTACTAGCATGGCTGATTCTCTTTTCACAGTCATGTCATGCAATTCCACAACACCTGCTGGTTAAGGCCCACAGAACAAGATTTGTGTTATGCCATTCATATTTACCCTTTACATTGACCCATGGTAATGCATGATATATTGCTGTCAGCACTAAGTTCTTGTATATCTGCTGTGGTGTAGTGCTACTTCATGCAGACTGGTGAGTCCAAGGTCCCGGGTTTGAGACTGACAATGGTATTTTATTTTGCTGCTGAGCAGTACAAGGGCCTTGTCATACAGAGTGACTAAGGCACTTTTAAGCAGTTGTAAGTGGGATGTGCAGGTTTGCATGACACTTAGCAATGCTTAGCTAAGTGCACACAAGCTCACACTCACGCACCCCCGCTAACTACTGCTTAAAAGTGCTTACTCCCGCTAACCCCCGCGCTAATTTCTTTTAAAGAAAAGAAAATGGGGAGATAGGAAAGTGGTGAAAAAGGGGGCACAAAGAGGGAAAGACAGTAGGGAAACCAGCTCAGCTCGGGATGTGCAGGATGGGTGTAGGGAAGGTCCATAGCTGCCCATTTCTTTACCAGTAATGGCTGTGCATATGTATAAAATTTGGTGTGAAATTTGAAACCTTCCACCCCTGTGAGAGGGGTGAGGACAACTAAGTATGTTGTGCTGCCAATTAGAATCATCAGTTTACATGTCCAGCGGACATGTGTGCGAATTGGGCAGCTATGTATGGGGCGTAATTTTTTTGTGGGAACAGATTGCCCTTTTTTTTATTTTTTTTTAATCAGGTGAGAGTGGAATGTGAGGTAGAGGATGTAGGTATATTTGGGGAGGTAGGTTGGGAAGGTAAACAGACAAGACAAACAAGACGCATACAGGGGTGGAGTTTGACACATGGGGTGGGTGAACACAATTGACGGGGAAGGTTGTTTGGAAATCATAAGCCCATGAGCCCACAGATGGTAACAGTGGGACTGAGATCTCCACCAATAGGCAGTCACCACTGCACCTTCACAGCTGCGGGGGTGGCTGTGCTGGGGGCTGAGTAGGATGGGCAGGCTCACCCGAGAGATGCGCCACTCTCGCCTCAAGCTGGCGTAGGGGATCAGCGACTGAACGCTGGACCTCCTTACGCACCACAGCCCGGACCATTCAAAGGGTGACAGGTGGCCATTCTCCACCCACGCTTGCATGGGGGGGATGAGCCCCATCCCCTGCATCGCTTCCACCCGAAGGTGGCACAGGACCAACGGAGGAGGGGAGCCCGGGCTGGGCACCGGAGCTGCTGGTGCCAGGTGCACTCGCCAACTGAGGAAGGACAGGTGGGTCCGCTGGGACCGGCCTTCCCATACTTTCTGTGATTAGGTGTGTTTAATTTCAACATAAACAACAGTATTCCAGATTAGTTGTAACAGCATGCAGTAATATTCCCATTAACCCAACACACCAATGTTCCAACAGTTGAACAGCAAGCATAACACATGCATATATTGAACAACAATGGATATTCTAACAGCATGCAGGGATGTTTGGTAGCAACAGGCCACCATGAACATGGTGTTTGAACAGGGCACATGCATCAGCATCAATGCAAATATTTATATAACAATAGGACAAATGTCCTAACACATATTTAAGGTTACACATACCCATTGAGGTGTGGAATTGCGTGGTTTATGCACATATGGTAGGGTGTAGAAAAAAAAACTCGGTTAACATCTTATAATGACCTTTTAGTCTACACTACATTCCCAGTGACTGCAAGTCTATATCCCCTACCTGTATTATTACACTTGCCACCATGCATTAGCTTGTGTCACGTGTTTGGCTAGTTCAATATATACCTGACCTATATCTGCATAATAACTGTCCAGGATGCAGATGTTACTGCTACATATTTCTTGTTTGCATTTATATTTCTTTATCTACATATCTGTGAAGTTTTCACATGACATCTTCACTTCGATTTGTACAGAACCCTGCATTTTTAACACACACTCACTTTTCTGGTGAATAATTACATGCTACATGTGTGCCAGGTTTACTTATTCATGGCAGCCAGTAACTGACTATTGTGGACTGTATATATGTTTCACAGCTACTAGCACTTCCATCACCCACTTTATATGGGACTGCATAACTCTGGGTTGCCAGCACATTTTCAAACAGTACTGTTTGTATAATGCAAGGGTACAACAACATTTCAGACTCTGTGACACAGACACACTCTGGGTTTTAGACCTTTATTAATGACATTGCACACTTTTCCACAGGCTCACTCCATTATTTGTTTTAGCGGTGTTTATGGCAGGCATGTTCAAGACATATTATACCCTTATTAATAGGTTAGAACAATCGTTTTTCAGGCTCACTCACTTATGTTATATGAAAGTGCCTGCAGAGATATTATTTCAGACATATGTTACCTTTCTTAATGGGTCACTACACTCTTTTTCTGCCTCTCTGACTTTTTTATCTGGCAGTACATGCAAAGGACTTATTCAGGCAATTCTATGGCTGTTTTATTGGACTACAACACATTCTTTCATGCTCTCAAAAAATATTTAATATAACAATACATGCAGAATAATCACTAACCTGCCTGGTGGCGCAACCTTAGCAGCCTATCAGCATAGGCTTGCTGATTCATAACACGGTCACCTGCAGCTGTAAAGTAAATGAAGGGATATTGAAACATACCTATATATTATACATACTCCATTATCAATTCTTACATACTGCATTCCATGGCTACATACTCAGTTGTGGGGCATCCTGCATCCCACGGGCCTCCTGTATCCACTGGTTCAGGCGGTCCTGCTTTCGTCTCTTCAGGTCTGCATGGTGGTGACGGACCTGCTCACCAGTCCGGGGAATGCCTGTGGCACTGGTGAGGTCACGAGCTAACCGGTTCCAAGTCTCTGCCTTGTACTCCGTCCCTTGGAACTGGCCCTGCAGGAATCTTGTCTCGTGATGGTGGACAAGGAGCCAAACCATGTATTTGGACTCCTTGATGCCCCAACGTTGCGCTCAGAAGTGTGAACCCTCTCCTACACCTGCCATTCTGACTGCAAATGTGTGCTACAATCAGTTATGGCGAGTATTCCCGCCTATGGGGCTTAAATATGCCGCATTTCCTGCACTTTTTTGTGATTGGCTATTTTGTAAAATTCTCGGCTGACTGCAGATATGCTTAGTAATGGTTAAACTACCATTCATAAGTATATGAATGTTATTAGTGGCTGCTTCCCCTATGTTGTCATGGCTTAGTGGTTCTTTACTTTGATTATGATGCACAGGGTCCTGGGTTTGAACATTGCCATTCTTTTATTTTAATACTGTCTAGACAGGCTAGGGGGTGTTGCTGCGTTTAAGCAACGTAGCTCTATGTTGCTCCCCAGTGTCCTACGGTGCCCTGGTTGGTGCGGCACGCACCTCTGCGCAAACCGATTGTGCTGGGTAAAGCACTATTTAGCTATGGGCAGCTATTCTGCATTTGGTAAAGCACTATTTAGCTATGGGCAACTATTTTGTGCTTGGTAGAGTGCTATGTAGCTATGGGCAACTATTTTGCGCTGGGTAAAGCGCGAGTTAGCCAGGGGCAACTATATTGCGCTGGGTGAAGCGCTGCTTAACTGCAGGCAATTTTATATTGGGATCCTTTAAAATATTTATTTTATTCACTGATACATTGGCCATTTCACTGCTTTTTAGTTATGTTTAAACATATATGTTAGGAGTTATTCCGTATACTGCTTTAAAAAATAAACACAAAAGGGAGTAGTGGAACTCGAACCGTGACTGCCTTTTCTTTGTGCGAATGCTCTACCATTACGCTATTGCTATTTTGTGTGATTTGCATATACATTCTTTCTTATGCTCTTCAATGTCAGACTTGCTAACTGTAGCTAAGCAATGGGCACACCCGCGCACACACGCGCAAATACGGGCAGCTATATCGTGGATTTAAAAAAAATATTATAATTATTTACTTTATATAAGTGTGATGGGGGTTTACAGTATCAAGGAGTGTGGTGTTGGGTGCAAGTACATTTGAGCAAACTCGCTCTTGTGTGTTGACATTATGCTTTTTAAAACCTTGCAGGGGCGTGCACATTTAGACTGCTTGGCAGTCGGACATGCCCCCTGCTTTCCTACACAGTCCGTGTAAGAGTTACGGTTGAGTCAGCATGCCCTCATGAATATTCATGGCACGCTAACATCTAACCATGTAACTGCAGCCTCCGAGTAAGACTTATTAAGTCTTACACAGAGGATTAGTAAATCCGGGGGAATATCTTTAATATTTCCACTGTCCAATGACATATCTAAATTATAAATATTACCAAAAAAGGCAACATTATTATTTTTATTTTTACTACTAACAAAACCTGCATGTGAAATAAGGGGATATATAGCAGTCCTATTATTAACAATCCACGTTGCTACTTTATTTAACAAATTTGAATTATAACCCCTATCCCTAAACAGTCTGCAAATATATTCTATTCCATCTACAATACATGCCTGTGGCTGCTTAAATGAGACACACTTATCATTACTCCTTTGGGAATGTTATTCTTCATATAAAAAGATGGTTACTTTTAAAATGCACATAATTATTGAGAAAAGTATTCTTAAAATGTATAAAACTTTCCAAACTCTGGTAGATCACATTCATGGCTAAAACATCAAAAATGATGGTATTTCCCAAAGAACCAACAACATTTTCTAAAATGTTTGTACTACCTTTCAAATCTGAAAGAAAACTATAACACTCTTCCTCTGCTCCATTCCAGATAAAAAATAAATAATTCACAAAACATTTGTAAAAAGAAACTTCAGAAAATAAAATAAATTTCTTTAAAATCTAATAATCCCACCACTCTAGAACAGGATTTGAACAGGAGGGTGTGGCAGTAGCTCCCATAGCCAGCCCCTAATTTCTTGACAATACTTGTAGTTAAAAATAAAAAAAAAAATATATATATATATATATATATATATATATATATATATTTCTCAAGCAACTATATTGTCAAACTATATTGATAAAATTTGCACTATAACTAGAAATGTTCTTCCTTATCACTGCTACAGTATTGCTTGCATTAGGGTTCCCCTGCCAAGGGTAGCCCAACATTCGGCAAGTATACCAAAGCCTTAGGAGGTTGAAATAGGGACATCATACACTGACTCCAAATCCAGCTCCAAACAAGTGACAAGTGGAGTACCTCAGGGTTCAGTCCTGGGACCGCTCTTGTTTGGCGTCTACTTCTCTGAAGTACAGGCCAACACTAAAGGACTCTGGCTAACAAAGTTTGCAGATGACTACAAACTGGGAGCCATTATTGAATCCCCAAATGATGTGGATATTCTACAAAAGGGCCTTACAGAAACAGATGCTTGGTGCCAGATCCATGGGCTCAAGCTTAATGCCAAGAAATGTATACTTATCCCCTTTGAGAAAAAACATGTACCCATGAATTACCACATAGGTGGCAATACACTAAACACCGAAAGTGTGATGAGAGACTTAGGGACACAGGTAGACAGTGGTCTCACCTTCGATAACCACATTGCCACAACAGTCAGGAAATCCTTCTATGTGGCACACCTCATCACTAAGGGCTTTTCATCCAGAAAAAAGGAGGTCATTGTCCCACTGTACTCATCCCTCATTAGACCCATTATAGAGTACAACGGCCCGTTTGGTATGTACCTCACAAGACATGTGCAACAGCTGGAAAGGCCACAGAAATACCTCACTAAAAGAATCACAGGCCTAAAGCAGATGCCCAATACTGACCATCTAAAAAAACTCCACTTATACTCTGTGGCATATCGTCTACTCAGAGGCGATCTCTGCTTAACATACAAGGCCATGTCAAACCCTGAGCTGTTGGACATGCTCCACTTAAAGAAATCCGAATCCCTCGGTGCCACATGCTCCAGGGATCTAAACCTTGTCATCACAATGAACAAAACATACTGGAGGGATAGGTTCCTGACCCAGAGACTCCCCATACTCTGGAATAGACTGCCCATACTTGTCAAGCAGAGTGACTCCTTGGCCCTCTTCAAAAGGAACCTTGACGATTGGATGAGAGATAGGAAATTCATGCTGGGGATCATGTCAGTCACCCTGCTAGACTGTGTCCAAGGAAGTAAACATTGTGGGAAGAAATATCCAGGGAATTGTTATGGCTGGGCTTGTACAGGCCCAAGGGCCGATAGCCTAGTACCAACCTATGAAGCTATGAACCTATCACATGTATGCTCCCTGTGCATGGAGTATGGCATAATGGTGACGTACAGATGTAGTTTCCTCTTTGCTGCCAGTCTGAAACCATCTCTGATTGGGTCTATATTATAACATCAAAGTCTTACAACTTCGAATGTTATAATATTGAACCCAGCAGAGCGAACGCTGGAAATAGCGAAGCTGCAGAACACCGAATACTTTCCTAGGGAAAGTATTCAGTGAGCCGTTTCTGCAGCTTTGCTATTTCCTTGACTGTGGAGCAAAGGTTACAGACCAGGTTAAGGTAAGTGTGGGAATGAAGGTGAGTGTGCGATTGGGCGTGGGTTAGGTGAGTTAGGGTTAGGGTGCTGGTCAGGTAAGTGTGCGAGTGTGTAGACGTGAGGGTTAGGGTGGGGTAGGTCAGTTAGGGTTAGGGAGTGGGTAAGGTGAGTGTGCAATAGTGACGGACCTTAGGGTTAGGGTTGGGTTAAGGTAAGTTGATAGCTAATGGTGTATGTATGGTTTAGTGTAGGGTTTTGTGAGGTGTGTGGATTATTTATTTTGGTGTGCTTGTGTTGTGTGTATGTTTGTCGGAACAACGAATTTTTTCCCTGGGAAAAAAATTCACTATTCTGACTGTTCGGTTTTCTGGTGTTTCGCTCTACTGGGTTCGATATTATAACATTCGAAGTTGTAAGACTTCGATGTTATAATATAGACCCCTGTGATCATCTGTCTGCATACTCTTTTGTCTGCTGGCTGCCAAGCCATTTTCAGATTAGTGCTCCATTAGGGTTTCAATTCTTATCTTATTTTTTTGTAGTTGTTGGATTACATGTCATCCAGAAAGGGGAAATGCCAGTGTGGAGGACAGATTCCCCATAAGCACTGTCACAAGCAGTGTTTGTTTTCTTAAGTGCTTTTCGCAACTATACATCTTGTCTTATTTCTCAAGGCTTTGTCTGTAAAACTTTACTTAGCCGTCTCTCCTCATTAGCTATTTACCTAGTGAACCAACATCTTAAATTGTTGTCTCAGGTTACAATGGCAAAATCTTCCCAGCTTGAGAGACAGCTGTCTGACAAGAAGAAGACCAAGAAAGTTCAGTCAGATTCCTCTGCTGTACCACCTCCACCAGATGTCTCTCTCAAGGCTAGTGAAAGCCTGGAGCATCGTCCAGTTCTTAAGTCGAATTCTTCATCTTGACCACTTTGGAGGCCAGCATGGACCCTGCCTCTCATACATCCTCACAAGCTCTGCAGACATCCATTTCAGATGTTAAGGGGGAACCATGGCTGATTATATCCAAAGGGCCTAGTGTTGTTCCACAGATTCTTGTTAGGGAGGAAATTCCCACTACGCTGATTGAGTGTTGTCAGGGGTCCAAACTGCCTAAGCTGTTTAGGGCTGTCACCCCTTTGAAAAAGAAGCAGAAGACTAAGCATATTTCCCCTGCTCCTAAGAATCATCAGTGTGAATGTCAGGATTTCACACAGGGTTTGTTTGATGCTGTTATGGCTTTGAATTCCTCTCAGGGAGTTCCTGTTCCTGGCACCTTTCATAGGTTCATACTTGTTTACTAGGCTAATGACCACAAGGGCCTTTTTAAGCCTACCCATGCATCCCAAATCTCTGACAAGTTCTGATACCCTTGATAAGTGTAAGCCATGGCCTGGGAGATGGACCATTTACAGGTTGCCTGTGTCCATTAAAGACATAGGTGCCAAACCATGGATGAATTTCCTGTTCCCCATCCAATTGTCCAAGTTGCACTTGAATTGGGTTAGGGAGGAACTCTACTTTACATGGATGGGGATCCTGTGCCAGAGACGGGATAATCTCTGGGATACATACCTGTCTCTCCAGCAGGTCCTATTTATATCACACACAAGCTTTAAATCTTTAAAATGGGTAATTCTGGTGTTTTATTTATTTATTTATTTATTTATTTGCAGTTGGTTTACGAGGATAGTCCATTGGCCCTAAAAGAACCCATTTTCAATGGAGTCCTGGGGAGAAAAGCTCCAAAAAACAGACATACAGAATATGTACATACACTTGAAAAAGCTCTTAAAGCAAACTAACAGACAAGGATGAGAACAATAGAGCTAAGATACTTATACAATGTAAAAGAGAATAGAGTCATTGCTTATGCATTTGGGGTACATTCAAAATGCGATCATATTAAATGAAGTACAATAAATGGGAGGTGTGTTAGGGCTTTAAAGAGGTAGGATTATATTGTTGTATAGTGTGGTTAGATTTGAAGGAAGTAATAAGTATGTAGGCTTTGCTGAGTAGGAAGTGAATGAATAGAGGATGAAGGGTTCCATGTCTTTATGATGGATGGGAACAAGAGCATTCCCATTGGGACGTAAGATGAGTATGAAGAGATTTCTTGAACATATAAAGATTAGAGATGGTACGAATGGATGGTGGGAGTGAGTTCCAAAGAAGAGCTAGGTTAAAGGATAGTAGGTTTTTGCCTGGGGGGGCGTTTTGGTTTAAGTATTTCTAATAGGTTTTGATTGTTTGACCTTGAGACTCTGTCAGGTAAGTGAAACTTAAAAGCAGAAGACAGGGAGGGACAAAGAGAGGGGTTGTTAATGAGCTTATGGGCTAAGGTAAGCTGAATGTAATTGAGCTGATGTGGAAGTTCAAGCCAGTGTAGTTTTTGGAGAGAGGAACAGTGGTGGGTGGATGAACTGTGGCCGTTGGCGAACTTGGCGATTTTGTTGTAGCAAGAGGAAAGTTGTTTCTTTAGAGAGGACTGAATATTAGTTAGGAGAGGTGATCCGTAGAGAAGGGAGGGAATAAGAAAGGAAGAAGAGAGAGCGATTTTAGAGGTCTTTGTGAGGTATTGATTTTGACGGTAGAGCATACCCAGCTTTTGGTGTTTTTTTTAATATTTAGCTGTAGGTGGGAGTTGAAATTAAGCTGGTTATCAATTTGAACACCAAGTAACTTAGTTTCAGATACCAGTTCTAAGCTTGATTTGTTTTGACTAGTGATCAGGAATTTGTTTGTATCAAAGGGAGTAGTTTTAGAGGGAGTAAATACCATGAGTTTAGTTTTGGAGGCGTTGAGAGCAAGGTGGTTTATTTTCATCCAATGCTCAGTAATTGAGAAAGCTTCTTGTGTGAGCTGTAGAAGCTCAGGGATAGATGTGGCAGAGCAGATAATGGTAGAATCGTCAGCATATTGGATGATGTTAGAGAATGGGATAGATTTATGAAAATTGTTTATAAAAATGTTAAAGAGAAGAGGACCAAGTATGGAGCCTTGGGGAACTCCGGTGGGGGTACTAAGAAAAGAGGAAGTGGCCTTTTTCCATTTTACAGTTTGGTGTCTGTTAGATAGGTAGCTGGAGAACCAGTTCACAGAGGAGGAAGAAAGGTTAAGTTTGGAAAGTTTAGTTAATAGCAGACTGTGTGAAATGGTATCAAAAGCCTTAGAGAGGTCAAGTAGTAGGGTAGAGACAATATGGCCGGAGTCACGTGCTTTATTTACGGTTTCAAGATAGGAGAGGAGGGCTGTCATGGTGCTATGATTTGGTCTAAAGCCATGTTGTGTAGGTGTAAGAAGGTTATTGTCTAAAAGATGTGGTAGTAGTTGAAGTTGAACACATTTTTCAAGTAGTTTAGAAATGGGGGACAAGATAGCAATGGGGCGGAAGTTGTTAATACTGCAGTTATTACCGCCTTTATGAAGGGGGATGATAAAGGCTTGTTTCCAGAGTTGGGGCACTATACATTCCAGGATTGAGTGGTTGATGAGAATGCTTATGGGATAGGCAATAGCATCAGCAGCAATGCTTAGGAAGTATGAGGGGATATCATCAGGTGCATTAGTGCTGGGCTTCAGTTTTTGAAGGAGTTTCTTTATTGTAGAAATGGGTATAGGTTTTAATGAGAATGGAGCAGAGTGGAGAGAGAAAGTATTTGATGCTGGTGAGGATGATGAGGAAGTTAGAGTGGGAGAAGAGTTATGGGATATAGTTAGAGTAGATGGGAATGAGGAAGGAAGAGAAGTGCTTGGTGAACATTTGGCTGGAGAGGGTGAGGGGGTATTGGATGATAGGGTAGAAGTAGGAAAAGAGGAAGTTAGTTTGCTAATAGAATCAATGAAGAAGGAGTTGAATTGAGTAGCCAGGTCTAAATCTGGGGCATTTGGGTCAGGGGTAGGGGTGTGTGGTCTGCTGGGGTTAAGGAGGGTAGAGATTCCTTTCCAGAATTTCTGTGGATTTGTTTTATTATTGTTTTGGAGGGTAAAGAAGTAATTTTGTCTGTCAGAGATAGTAAGCTTTTTTACTTTATTTCAGAGGGTTCTGTATTCAATGTGGGAATCAGGGGACTTTCTTTTCTGATAAAGTACCCAGGCTTTATCTCTAAGGCGCATGGTTGCTAATGTATTTTTGGTAAGCCATGGGGCAGAATTATTTTTTATTCGTTTTGTCCTTAGGGGGGCTTGGGAATCTAGTATTTTTAAGAATGTAGAGTTAAAGTGGGAAACTGCGTCTTCTAAGGCTAATGTCCTTAGAGTGTTCCAGTTGATTGCTTTTAGAGAATCTGAAAAGGTTGTTGGGTTGAAATTTTTGTGGTTGCGGGTAGTAATATAATTGTGGGGGTGGTGAGAGATACAGGGGAGTCGGTAAGTGAAGATGGGCATATGATCACTTAGAGCATCGGGAAGAGTACCACTGTCAGAGTGATAGTGGGGGTGTGAGACTAGGATCCAGTCTAGTATACTGCCACAGGATAGGTTTTTAGAAGGACGTGTTACTTTGTTGATTAGTTGGGAAAAATTATATAGGTTGATGTTAAGGGGGTTGGTTGGAGATTGAATGGAGGTCCAGTTGATATTTACATCACCTAAGATTATGGTTTCATTACTAATGTTGCTGGAGAGCCAAGAGAGGATATCTTCTAATGTAGAGATATTGTCACCTGGGGGAATATAGAGTGATGCAAGACATATGTGTTTATGCTTGTTGACTTGTAGGAGAGTGAGGAGTAATTCAGCATTGTTGAAGTGTGGAATAGGTTTGTCATAGGGAGTAATTAACAAGGAAGTAGAAAATAGAAGAGCTACACCACCGCCTTTTTTGTGGGACCTGTCTTTTCTAATGATAGAGTAGTTAGGTGGAATTATTTCAGAGTCTTTTATATAGGGTTTTAGCCATGTTTCTGAAATAGATAGGATGTCAGGTTTATTATATGTGATCCAGGCATGGAGGGTTGCTATTTTGTTGACTATGCTTTGGGAGTTTAGTGAAGTAAGTAATAGAGGCTTACGTATGGTAGAGGAGGTTGAGGGGCCTGGGTTAGGATGGATATCACCTGATAAGAGACTGGTAACTAGGTGAAGGATATGGTTAGAGAGGTAATTAAGCAGTTTAGTAAATGGGTTGCGTACTGTTGTGTTGGAGAAAGGGTTTCTGGTAGCTATGGGGATGGAGAGTTTGTGAGAAGTGAGTACTTTGTAAGAGAAAGATAGGAGGTGTTTTATAGGATATAGATGGGGAGAGATAGGTGAGTGTGAATGTGAGTGGGGGGAGTTTAGATGGCTGGTTGTATGATAGAGTTGTGGATGGTGGCAGGTACTGGGTTGGGTGAGGTAGTGAAGAAAGGTAAGTTTTAGAAGTAGTAGTAGTAAAATAGAGATGGATGAAGGTTTTAAAAGCATGTTAATTATGGTTACTTGTGAATAGAATCTAATTAGAATTAAGTATGTTTTTAAAGATAATTATAGGAGGATGTGATGTAGTGACCTAGATTATTATTTAATTACTAGAATGACAGGCTACTTGAGAAGAAGACCCCAACAATGAGGGGGCCAAAGCCTTCCCCTCAAAATCAGGAAGGTTATGGTTACTTGTGAATAGAATCTAATTAGAATTAAGTATGTTTTTAAAGATAATTATAGGAGGATGTGTTGTAGTGGCCTAGATTGTAGTGGGGAGTATGGAGTTAAGAAGGAGGTGGCAGAAGAGGTAGAGGTTAGTGAAAAGGTAAAGATAGGACCGATTGTTAGAATTAAAGTGTGGACTTGGAGTCTGATAGGGTAGCTAAGTAAAGGGTGTGGTAACAATGAGGTGATGTGGTGTTGTTTGTTTTGTGGATGTGCAGAAGGTCTACCAGAGTGGGGTCTGACAATGTCCCATATGCCTGGCCTAGATCTGCTCTTAAAAGCCTATAGGAGAAAGAATACAGGGATATGGCCTTGAGAAGTCTGCATAGGACATTTTACTTCTGCCCTATATTCTTTTGGTGAGGAACCTCTGTGGACATTCCACTTGTTGAATATGCCTGGTTAGGTACATTACCAAAGGGGCATTGTACTCAATGATAGGTCTGATGAATGCTGAATACAGTGGAACAATGGCTTACCTAGACTTAGATGCCATACCATTGTTTATAATTTGTGCAACATAGAATGATTTCCTAGACACGTGATGGTCAAAGGCTAGATTACTGTCTATGTATGTCCCTAAGTCCCTGATTACTGGGTCAACTCTAAGGGGCGTGTTGTCAATATGATAGTTACTAGGGGTGGATGACTTCCCGAAGGATACTATTATGCATTTCTTGGCATTTCTTTTTTCTCCATGGCTCTGACACCAGTTGTTTGTCTACACCAGCCCTTCTTGGAGAACATGGTCCTATACCCTTCTTTAGATGCCTAGGGAGCAGGATTCTTCTGATGAGGAAGTAGATTCTGATGAAGAATCTTTGGCCTATTCCTCCCGGATTCCCTCTCCTTTGGACTGTGGTTCTGACGAAGAGGACTCTATTAGTCTGGACTTTCCCTTTGAGGAGATTTCCTTTGTGGATACTATTTCCCATATGATGGAGTTTTCCAAATGGTACTGTACCCAGGTTTCTGATATTTAGAAGAGGTATTATGGTCTCCTTCAAATGGAGTCTCCTAAACCCTCTGCTGTTCCTCCTGTCTCTGCTGCCTTGTTAGGCACTTTTTTCCCCCAGCTTCTCAGGCTCCTGATTCCCAGCCCCTGTTCCTAAAAAAACTGTCTGGTTTTATAAGGTGCCTGACAATTGTAAATTTATTTACAAGTGTCCATCTGCAGACCCTTCTATTATTTCTGTTTCTTCTTATAAGGCCTCCAAAGTTTTGCCTTCTACTAAGCCGCTTTCCTGTGACAAGGACAGCAGAACCATATAAATATTGGGTAAGAAGGTGAACACTGCTGATACTCTAGCATTTATGGCTGTGAATTACCAGACCAATATGATCAGGTGTGTTTTGGCCCTTCTCTCTGAGGCTTTTCAAGTTGTTTTAGACCTTCCTGATTTTGAGGGGAAGGCTTTGGCCCCCTCATTGTTGGGGTCTTCTTCTCAAGTAGCCTGTCATTCTAGTAAATGCAGTTATGATGTAGCTAATGTCTCTTCTGGAGCTGTTGCCTTTGGTTCGGTGTTGAGGAGGTATTCCTGGCTTCACCTTCAGCCTCTGCCTGATGATATTAAGGCCAAGCTGATGGACATTCCTCTTGACAATAATAATCTCTTTGGTTCTGCAGTTTCTGAGCTTTTTAAGCCTCTTCTGGAAAAGTGTAAGGCTATGCAGGAATTAAAAGATATTTTTGTTTCCCCTATTCCCAAATTTCAGAGGAATTATCATCCTATCAAATCTACCTTTGTTTGTAGACAGTCCTGCCCTCCTTCAAAAGGTAAAAAGGGTACTAGAAGGGCTCCTCCTGCTATGTCTACTCAGACTCTTACAGCTCAGAAGCCTCTTTTTGCAGATAAGCCAGGTTCTGTCTGACTTTCTTCTTCACTATCTTCTAAAGCAAGTCTTTCTATCTCTTCATTCCCTGTTCTTTCCTAATTGGTTAAAGATCACTAAGGATTCTTGGGTTCTATACATCATTCGTCACTGGTATTACACAGTTGGAAATTCATTCCCCCTTTTTTGGGCTTTCCTCAACCTCCTCTGGAACAGCTGTCTTTTTTTCTGGATGTTCTTCAGCGCCTTTTGTCTCAAGGAACCATCCAAGTAATTTCTGCTCCTCAAACAGGGAAGGGTTTTATTCCAGAATATTTCTGGTTCCCAGGTAAGAAGGCGCCCGGAGAGCCATTCTGGATCATTTCAACTCAACATATTTTGAAGGTTCCTTCTTTTTGAATGTTATCCCTTCAAACTTTGTTTCCTCTTCTTCTACCTCAGGTTTTCCTAGTCTCTCTGTATCTCAAGAATGCCCATCTCCATATTCCCATTCATCCCTATTTCAGGAAATGTTTACCTTTCTCTTTTTTTCCTTGCATTTTCAGTTTTCTGCTTTGCATTTTGGCCTCTCTACTGCCCCAAGGGTTTTCACCAAATGCCTCACTCCTGTGATTGCTTTTTGCGGGATGTGGGGAATACAGATTTTTCCTTATCTAGATGACCTGCTCATTCAGGCATCCTCTCCATAGACTTTGCTTCAGCATCTTCACTATGCTGTTTGTCTGCTGCAAAGCCTTGGGTTTACAGTGAATTTCCAAAAATCCTTCTTAGTATCATGTTTTTCTTGAGTGCAGGCTCCAGACCATTCTTATGCTGGCTTCCCTGGCTCTTCCCAAGTCTTTGACTGATTCCTTTCTTTCCCTCCCTTCTGTTTCTGGTCTTGATTACAGCCAGGGAGTTTCTATGGGCTCTGGGATTCATGGCTTCCACCATTCCTATGCTTCCTCTTTCTAGGTTTTATATGAGAAAGCTGTAGTGTTTGCTAAAGTCAGTCTGGCTTCAACATTCTCATCCTTTGGACTTTCCAATTCTTCTTCTTCCTTGTCTCATGCGTTCCAGTGGTGGATTCATCAACTGCTCCTCAACCAGGGGCTTCCAGGGCCCCTCAAAATCTTTACAGACAATACTACAGTGATGTGGTACATCAGTCTTATCTGTTGTGCATACTAGCTATTCAGAATTGGGATCTGGCTGTCCAGTATCAGGTCACTCTTCAGATCAGAATATTGTGACAGACTCTCTGAGCAGGTCCATAACACAGACTCAGGAATGGATGCTTCACATAGGTGTGTTTCTGGACACTGTCCACCAGTGGGGTACTCTTCAGGTAGATCCTTTTGCCTCCCTTCTGAACAGACAACTTCCTCTCTTTTGCACCAGAGTGCCAAGTCCTGGGTCTATATTAGAACATCGAAGTTTCAAAACTTCAAATGTTCTAATATCGACCCCTGTTCAGCGAAAGCTGAAAATATCGAAGCAACAGAAAACCGAATTTTTTCCTAGGGAAAGAATTCAGTTGTCCGTTTCTGTTGCTTTGGTTTTTTCAGCACTGTAGAGGAAAGTTACCGGTCGGGTTCAGGTAAGTGTGCGATTGAGTGCAGGTTAGGTTAGTTAGGGTTAGGGTGCAGGTTAGGTATGTGTGCGATTGTGTGGACATGAGGGTTAGGGCAGGTTAGGTGAGTTAGGGTTAGGGCACGGGTTAGGTATGTGTGCGATTGTGTGGACATGAGGGTTAGGGCGGGTTAGGTGAGTTAGGGTTAGGGCGCGGGTTGGGTATGTGTGCGATTGTGTGGACATGAGGGTTAGGACGGGGTAGGTGAGTTAGGTTTAGGGCTTGTGAGGTGAGTGTGCGATAGTGACGGACCTTAGGGTTAGGGTTTGGGTTAAGGTAAGTAGATAGTTAGTGGTGTGTGTATAGTTTAGTGTAGGGTTAGGTGTAAGATTTTAGGTGTATGTGTGTGGATTGCTGTTTGTTTGGTGTGCTTGTGTTGTGTGTACGTGTTTTGGAACAGCAAATTTTTTCCCTAGGAAAAAATTCGCTGTTTTGTATGTTCGATGTTTTCAGCTTTCGCTGAATAGGGGTCGATATTAGAACATTCAAAGTTTTGAAACTTCGATGTTCTAATATAGACCGCCAGGTCCTCTGGCTTGGAAGGTAGACGTCCTAACTTCTTCTTGGAAGGGGATGTCTGTATGTCTTACCTCTCCTTCCTCTTCATACAGAAGGTCCTGTTCAAGATAAAACAAAATTATCCCAAAATCGTGTTCGTTACTCCATTTTGGCCTAGACAGCATTGGTTCCCTCTTCTTTTGCACTTAGTCAAAGGCAATCATCACAACTTACCTCACAAGGTGGACCTACTCACACAAGACAAGGGAGTCTCTCATCCATCTCACTTATCCACTCAACTGACACTGTTGGTGTTATGGTTTCATCCCTTTTAGGCACCTTTTTTTCTGAGGTCGAGCTTCAGGTTCTACAGGATGCCAAGAAACTACTACCAGGAAATCTTTTTTTACCAAATGGAAGAGATTTTCTGTTTGGTGTCTTGCTTATAACCTGGATCCACTTTCTGTGGAAGCTCCTTTGGTTCTCTCTTATTTTTGTGAACTGCTCACTGCTGGTCTGGCATGCTATTGAGTTAAAGCCCACCTGTCAGCTATTTCTGCTTGTGTGATGTTGGCTCCCCCTCTGGTGTCTATATTTGAGGTCAAACAGTTCCGTAAAGGCATCCTTCATATTAGGCCTCCCAGGAAGTCTGTTCCTCCTTCCTGGTACATTAATTTTGTTCTTGAAAAATTGACTCAGGTTCTAATTGAGCCTGCAGCTTCAGCTTCCTGACAGTTTTGTACTTCAAAGACTGTTCTTCTTTTGGGCCTTACTTTAGCTAAAAGGGTGTCTGAGTTTCAGGCCCTTATAGCTGTTCCTCCTTTTTTTAGTTTTTCATAGGGACAAGGAGTCTCTTCGTACTAATCCTTCTTTTATGCCCAAAGTGGTTACTGAGCTGCATCTTACTGGCCTATTCATTTGCCCACTTTTTTCCTTCTCCACAGTCTGCTAGCGAGAAGGTTCTTCAAACTTTGGGTTTGCATAGACAAGTCAGATATCAGTTAGATAAGTCTAAAGCCATTCATAAATCTGAGTAACTTTTGCTTCCTTTCATCCTAGATCTGTAGGTGTGGCTGTTTCTAAGCAAACTATTTCTTCCTTGATCTCTAAGGCAATTTCCTTTTCCTTTTGTTATGCTTTTAATGAGAAAAAAACTTTCTTCTTTCTCTAAGTCTCATTCTACCAGGGATGTGGCTTCTTCTGGTGCTTTTTTCAAGGGACTGGATACCAACTCCATCACTAAGGCAGCTACTTGGATTTCTGTGCATATTGTTACCAGGCACTATAGGTTGGATATGGTTTGCAAGGGTAAGAGACAGATTTTCTAGGGCTGTCCTGTATGGCTTTCTTGGGGGCTCTGCTTGACCTTCACCCTCCTCCCAACTTTCCTCCTGAACTTTTGTACTCTCCTTACTGTAAGGAATACTGCAGCAGTGATATGGAAGGACATAGTACAGCTGTGTAAAACCTTACCATAACAGGAGACATCCTTCTCTTTACTGTTGCGGTATTCTCTCCCTCCCTTCTCTCCCTTTGTTTCTTTCTCCTTCTAGATGCATATGCTCCTGTCTTACTCCTTCTACTGTGGTTCCTCCTGCGGCTTTTCCGTTCTGAGGGAGGTATGTCCGTACGTCACCATTATACCCTACTCCATATGTGGGGAGTATATGTGTGACATCCAATGTCCCTATTACAACTTAAGGCTTTGGTATACTGGCTGGACATTGGGCTACCCTTGCCAGGGGATCCCTAATGTAAGGAATACTGCAACAGTTTGGGGAAGGACATCTACTGTTATGGCAAGATTTTACACAGCTGTACTTTCTTGACCAAAAATAATCTACAGAAATCAATACCTTTATCTATTGGATACTAGTAAATAAAAACTTAGCCAGGGATTCACTAATAATCGTGTATGTCTTGCATGAAGCCTACACAATGTAAGCACATTAGTACAATGAGCAGCAGTGCTCATTGAATACGCATGCTGGTCATTGCAGTTACATCCCCGGGCCTCCGCTGAAAACAGGCTCTGTGGAACCTAGTCGGACTTTCCCGGTCAACAAATGTTAAATAAATAAATAAATAATGTTCATAAGCACCTATTTGTGGCCAGCAGAATTGTAGATGGTCATGAGAATGTCAGGAAAGCTCAAGCACACAATGTAAACAAAATGCAAAACTATTATGAGAGCATGAGCAGACAGCTTATACAAAATAAGAACAAGTTGATTAAAATACTTAAGGTGCAGGAGACATTAAATGGGGAGAATGTACATAGATTACAATGGTCTTAGTTAAGAAATAAGAAAGATGGGAAGTTAAAGGGAGAAAATGTACTCAGTTAATGCAGTCAAATGTGCTTATGTCACAAAGAAACATTTAAACATAAATACTTCCATATTGACCTAATAATAATTAATCATGTTCACAATTCGTGACGCATACTCATACATAAAAACAGACATGCTAACAAAGGATGTGAGAGGGATACAAAGCAACATTGTAACAAAGGGAAGTAAATGTAACATTAATGTTAATAACATGCTGAGCTGAGATAATAGATACCAAGGACAGTAAATACCTTAGGGGCTATTTGCATAGGTTGCAGTTATTGAATATGACATGTATATACAGGGAATGCATGTGTGATAACCGGCAGTACTGTGAGGTAGCTCTTGTTTGAAAACATCATGTAATCATTGTGTTTTCAAAACTGGGTATTGGCTGGGGATAATAGAAATGTATAGGATAGCCATCTGACAGTGACAGTATGTATCTTAAGTGAAAGTTTGCATAAGGTTTGTTGTCACAAAGCCAACTGTACGTGACATTTTATTTTGTTTATTTTATTTAACATTTGTTTACCGGGATGGTCCGACTGGACAACAGCGTCCATTTTCAGTGGAGGCCAAGGAGAAAAGCTCCAGCAAAGTACATTTTTACTAATACATGTCTAGTACAACAAATAAAAAGTTTACTATATACCTTATACCTTATGTATCTACTTATAGTCTAGCAGAGATCAGTAAAGCAATTTATATACACAGGAGATTAATCAACAAAAATATATACATTACACAATTACACTATTTAAGCAATGTTGGTTTCAAACTCCCACCCTACCTAATTACACAATCTATGGAACACAGTATTAACCACACAGGCTCCAGAAGAAGTCTGCGCTTCAAAATGAGAGAGTGCACTTATGAAAGGATGAGCTCGTCAGTGTGTTGCAGTGAATGTGTTTGTGTTAAAACAGGATAAAGTGCAGAGGGAGCTTTGTCCAAACTTATCTCCTGAGTGGAAGTGGACACAACACTTATGCTGTTGAAGCTTTACTTGCTGGACATTAGCACCACACACATACACAAATTCACTATGGTAAGATTCAAACCACCTGCCTATCTACTGAGATAATTAAGAGAACACAGTATGAATTACAAGTTCTACAGGAAAAGTCTGATGCTTAAGGGAGAGAGTGTACTTGTAAGTGGATGACTTCATCATTTTGTTGCAGAGAAGATGTGTGTGGTAAAAGTGGGATAAAGTGCAGAGGGAGCCATGTCCAAAATTAAAGTTATTGCCTGAGTGGAGGTGGACACAGCACATCTGTTGTTGAAACTTTACATACCTGACTCTAGTACCACATACACACACACACACACACACACACACACACACACACACACACACACACACACACACACACACACAAGTTCACCACTGTCAAATTTAAACCACCGGCCTTACTAGTTACACAATCCAGAGAACATTGTATGAATCACAAATACCACAGGAGACTTTGAAGATGTGAAAACGCACATTTGTAACTATTAAAAGTTCACTTTTTGGAATATCAGCTACTGAGCATCACAGGCCTTGGGAGAAATGTGTGTCTGGAAAGGCCAATCTTAACAGCACTGCTCTTGTCCTGTGTAATTACATACTTTTCTTATAACATCTATACATCGTCATTCATGTACACTGCATTACTGTGAGGGACATATACCAACTTCATAGAATGGGGTGTCAATGACAATTACAAATGTAAAACAGTGGATTGTCAAGCGAACACTGATGACAGTTCATCCCAGGATGATTGCAAGAAAATAGTAACCATTTATTTTTTTCACTGTGGCACTTTCTAAATATGACAGTACACTTGTAAACAGCAGTGATGGATTATATGTTCAAACATTACACATAATTGTGAGAAAGTTGCAATTGTAACCATTGGAGTGCAGACATATATTAACAGACTAAATTAATTGGGTCAACAGACTGAGTTGAGTCAATATCACAAATAATTGTCTGTTAATATATGTCTTCATTTCAAAATGTTACCTTCATTTCAAAATTCCATTAACACAGACAATAATGTGTACAACCTGCTCACATAATTATGTTGTGTATTTTTTTTCTCTCTCCATGAAGCTCATTTGCACTGCTGATGGCAAAGTATTAGCGCACATGTAATCATGTCTTGTGTTGAACTTATGCTGGGAATTAATAGTAAGGTATGGTGCTTCATGCCAACCTTCACACAAATAAGCAGTATACACATGCAACCATGTCTGAATCTGATGGCATATAAAACAGAAATGTGCTGTGGTCATGTTTCAGGTATCATGATTTACACCTTTGTCATGACGGTTGCAGTTCTTCAGTCATTATATGTATGATACAGGTTAATTATGAAACACATGAAGGACCAAGCATGTTACTGCTGGAGGAAACATGCAATATGGAAACAGTTTTGAATCAGTAAAGTTTATTTGAAGGCACAGAAGGTGTGGGACATACAAGCATATCATGATAATTATTCAGGCAAAGTCTAAAAAAGACAGTGTTCTCAGGGGGAGCAAGCAGATTAATACAACAGTAGGATAATGGTGTATTAAGAAAATGTGTTGACAGCATTTACACACAAAGGAAGCGTGCAAAATATTTAAATACACTTTCCCATATATCAGGATTTGAAACTTGACAATATTCTAAAGCAAGTTTACTGACCTGCATTGTATTTAACCACACCACACAGCAGCTTCTGCTTCATAAAGTTCACACCTGACAACAGATTGAAGCAAAGGACAATGTAAGTATTAGTCTTCATTGCATTCATGACAGCTGTAAAATCCCATAAAATCATTTTATACACATGCGAATAATGCCAACATACCACTCAGGAAATGTTACTTCACAACCTTAATTCTACTGGTTTGAAGGAACACAAAACTGTGAGATGAGGGAAAAGCTACACACACACACATACATAAGACCTGCTGGAGAAACAAGTATGTATCCCAGAGACTACCCCATTTCTGGAAGAGGCTCCTCATCTATGTGAAGCAGAGTTCATCCCTAAACCAGTTCAAGTTCAACTTGGACAATTGTATAGGGAACAGGAAATCCATCCCTGATTTGGCACCATTGTCTCTAATGAACACAGGCAGCCTGTAAATGGTTCATCTCCCAGGTCACTGACTGTAAATGTTTCAGCTCCCAAACCCCTGCTTACACATATTAAGGGTACGAGAACTTGTCAGAGATTTGGAATGCATGGTTAGACTTAAAAAGACCCATGTGGTCTTTAGCTTAGTAAACACCTTTGAACATATGAGCCTATAAATAGTCTAATGAAAACAGACAATGCCAGTTTGAAAGTATGCATAAATCAGTCTATAAATCTGAGCTTTATCTCAGTACGCCATAAAGACGCTCCTACTTCCCACCCATTTTAAATCACGCAATTGAGACAGTGACAATGTACTGAAGAGATGAAGAGAAAGAGAGAGAAACAGATGGAGAGAGAGAGAGAGAAATACCAAGAGTTTTGTTTATGGTACACTTAAGACCATCTTTATAGTGTGTTACTCTTAGGTGCTTCCTCATTATTACTCTGCCATGCTCTGCATAATAAAGTGTTTGCTGTAGGGAGCAAGAAGGTGCAGGACATTCAAAACAAGATTAAGACATAAGCAGAATAAGGGTGGTTTACTAAGTGTCCCTCTTGGGGTGGAATGTTTGTGCAAATGTTTTCTTGCTGCACTATTCAAATGCTATGTTAATGAAATGTAACTGGAGACAAATTAGTTAAACATGTGATAGGAATATAAATTGCCATGAAATAAAAATTTGACATATAGTTGTAATCAAACCCTTGACATGATGAGGAAAAAGCAGTCTATAGACAGGAGAATTATGTTAACACACCACATAGGAACTTCTAGTTCATTACATCCAACAGCCTAAGAACTGTTAGAGTAACTGTTTCAAAGCAGAGCCTCTACTCTGCCTTTACTCTGTATTCCTATTTAAGCACATTGTATGAAGGTAATCAGACTAGTGTGGGTGATGGCAAAGACTCATCAGTTTGTGCAATAAGACATGACATGCCAGTCACCATCACTCAATGCTAAGCTTCGCTATGCATGGGGTGTAATTTTTTTTTTTTTTTGGAAAGAGAGGAAGGTGCTGAGGAATGAGAGGGTCAGGTAGGTAGAGTAGGTTAGGTAGTAGTAGGTGCAGACATACAGGACATACAAGACAGAGAGGAATGGTGATGGACACAAACGTTTTGGGAATACCATGACTGGGGTTAAGTAGGGGACATCAGAGGTGCAGCCACATCCAGCTTGAGAACAGAGAGAATCTACTTCTCTCCCCAGAACCGTCGTCACTGTTTCCTGTGTCAGTTGCCAGGGTCAGTGCTGGATATGGTGTTGTTTTGGAAATACAATGAAAGGCTTTTTTAAATCCTGCTGATTCAGGGACTGAGGTCCTTCTCCATTATGCTCTGTACCAGCCTGCCAGCACCTGATGGGTGACAAAAATCACCAAATCTCTTACTACTGCTCCTGGAGGGTACCTCTTCACTAGCAGTCAGGGAGGAGCTACCTGAAACAGGTGGATCAGGTAGGGCAGGGGTTGTGGAAGTAAGCTGATAGGTTAGGAACCAGACGCACTGGTTGTCTGTGCTGCCTGTGGTGGTGACACCACGGCCACCTATGGAGGTATGATGGGCCAAACTGCAGTAGTTGGTCTAGCTCCCTGTGCTAATGGTCATTTTTTCAGCAGCAATGTATTAAAAAATATATATGAATAAAAAAGGAGAGATGGTGTTGGGGAAGAAAAAAGAGAGTGAATTAGATCAATAGCATGTCACAATACATTTAATTTCAAAACATAAACCAGTATGAGAAATAAATATGTACATGTTTGCCACATCTAGATATGATGGGAAGGCATTAATGTGTCAAAAAATCAATCACAATGTTATTGAATGACAAATTGATTCATGCATTTGACTATGCCATATAAGATATACTGTATGCTTTCAAAGTTAGTAATTGCATTTGTAAAAATTGAATTGTTAATGTCATGCAGTTTTGCAGTTAGTATCTTATAAATGATATCTTGGAAAAAATAATCTAATGCCTTTTTCTGGACATTGAACACACACACACACACGCAGTTACGCTGAGGTACAATGCAATAACCAAGAGCTATTGGAGCAGTGTATGCTTGATATCAAAGTTAAGGTGTGCCTGCTCAAGATGATATACAGTGATGAACTGAAAATACTTCTGTGTTCTGCATTCAAACATGATGCTTACTTATCCCATTCCTCTCTGAGGTGAGTTAGTTTCTTCTGATGCACTTCATAGTTTTCTGCTATCTCTTCTGCAGCTGTAGAGTAGAGCAATAAAACAATATATGCAAGCATAATGAATTACTGTGTGTTCAGACTAATTAATGCTATATCATAGACAGGTGATGTGTCAGTATACTACTTACACAACTGAGGGGTGTTTGCAGTCTTAAATGCATTCTCCCATCAGCTCAGATGGTCCCTCTTGTACCTCTTCATGTCACTGTAGTGTTGACAGCATTGCTCCCCAGTGCACAGGATGCCAGTTGCACTAGAGACAGCCTTGGCCAAGCTATTCCAAGCCTCAACCTTATACTGAGACCCAATATAATCCCCATACAGAAGCTTCCAGCTATAGCACTTGAGGAGGAGTGCCACAAAAATCCTGGACTCAGCACCCTATCTTTGTACTCTAAATGAAACACTATTCCTAACTTCACCTGCCATTTCTGCAAAAGTCAAGCTATAAATATGTCTCTGAATTGGCACCCAAATCAAATCTTATGTGTAACCGCTTGTGTGTGAAGACGCATACCCTTCCCACCTGCATTTGCACAATGGAAAGCACAGCAATGGCTTGGAAGACACATTGGCACTGATTACATCAAAAAGCACTGAAGATGTGAAATATGGCAGTGAGATTTGGCCATGTGTGATTCTCAGCCTGTTGACACATGTTCCAATGTTAAACACTGAAATGCTTTATGGTGTTCATTATACTAATGGTTGGTTGGAGGGAAAATGGTCTGACTTGTGAGATATTGGGCTGTTGGAACTTACACACTACTAAGATTGAGTAATACCTGCTGGGAAGCAAACCAATGAGAAAAAAGGATAAAACATTAAACTTTTATTATTAACTGTTGGTGCCACAGGAGAACTTATTTTTTTTAGTTTGCTAATTACAAATATACTAAATTAGAATGAACAGAGCTATACTTAAGAGATGCCTGTATGTATATGACTTTAAGTAGTCACGGGACTGCATTTCCATCTAAAAGGTAGTATTTGTCTGTCTAAACACATTTTAGATGCATGAACTTACATGACCTGAGTAATACATGGAGGGCTGTTACATGCATAATTCACAAGACACACTGTCCTAAACACATACTTCTGATATGTGATAATTCAAAATAATTATAACAAAAATATTGCAAAAATCATACTTATGCTAATATTTTCTAAATTAAATGTCATCATTTTCATGTTTAACACAATTTATACACATTATATTGGGCTTCTATAAAAAGCAGTTTTGACACATTTGTTGCAGTAAACAGTTATAATACTTATTTCTGTTTATTGTTACATTCCTAATCGAAATGTTCTGACAAATGGCATTCTGACCTCATCTGCAAAAACATTTGTAAACTGGATTCAAACCCTGTACCACCTGTCTTCTTTCTCTAACATCACTGCTCATGTACCTTGTGCACACAGAAAGTGACTTGACATGCTCATTTTCTTCATTGAGTACTATCCAGAGTGCTGAAGGCTAGGCTCGTTTGTAGTATAGAAGGTAACTGGCCATGAACCATGTTTGTGTTCTGTTAAGCACAGTGTGAATGGAAAAGGCATTATAAAAAACACAAAAATAGAAAACCATTGAAAAGAATATTAAAACAATCAACAGTTATATCTAGCAATTACCCAAGCAAGATACATTCATCCTTCTCATATCTCCTTGCCACATCAGAACTTTAATTTCTGACACAGGACTTTAGGTAATGATAAACAATGGGAACGGGGACAGAGAACAGCTCACATGTTAGCAATACTGAGAATAGTTGAGTTTCCAACAACACAGTTATATATCAAAATGTGTACCAATATTTATTCACCCCCCCCCCCCGCAAAACTATTTGTAAACTGGATTTAAACCCTGCAACAGCTTGCCTTAAGCTCAGTGCACTTATACCTTCTGCCACAGAGAAAATTACCAAACAGGTACATTTCTTCAATGAGTACTATCCTAAGTGATTACAGCCACACACCAGTGTCAGGCTAGTTTGTGCTACAGAAGGCAACTCAAATTAAAATTTTCACTTTTTTCCTTCAGTCATGAACCATGTTTGAGCACTGGTGAGCAGAGCACAAATGGCAAAGACATTATTAAAAAAAATCTTATATTGCAGTGCTGTTGTTGTCTTTCGGCTTTTCCCGGTTAGGGGTCGCCACAGTGGAACTCTGGTCCACTAATGATTGACAGTAGATTTTCACGGTGCCGAGTTGTCAGCTCGATGCCCAACCTTCAACGAAGGCACGCCCATTCACGCATGTCTTTCAGAACACCACTCGACTCGCGGGGAGGACATGCAAACTCCACACAGAAGGCACTCCCTGCACACTAGCTGAGAATCAAATGGGAGAACCTCTTGCTGTGAGGCAACAACGCTACCGCTGCACCACCGTGGATTTCTTATATTGCAGAGTAATGCATTTAATTTATATATGTAGCAATGAATTCAGCACTTATAGCATTAACATGCCAAATTCATCCTTTTCACATCTTCTAGCCATATCACAAGTCACATTTTGGTAATACACTATCAGGATTTCATGTAATTGAAATTATTTTGATAGGGGACACACAAACAATGATACATGGTCATTCTTGCCACAGTACATGCAATTATTCATGACATAGCAGTTTATAATATCATGTATTATTGTCGTGATACTTGTGAGTTCTTCAGCATATATGTCATATATGTCCACTTTACTCATGTGACTACTTTTGTGTTAACACACTTCACAAAATGTCATATGTTGCAACATCCAAAGTACATATTGTAAGTTTTCAACCTCTTTGTAACATTAATTCACACAGACTAAAATTAAGATTCATTTTATATTCACACTGGGTGTCGATATTTATTCTGCATCCAGTCATAAACAATTATTCAGATTGTTGATGAAAGTGCACTGACACCATTCTCAATTGCACTACTGATGGCATTCCAAATTAAATTTTCTGTTTTTACCTTAGGAAGTGAACTCCTGTTCACCTCTAGGGACCACTGCCAGTCAAGAGTGTGGAATGCCAAATAGCTCACAAAGGACGCAAATAAAAAAAAGAAAAAAATTAAAGAAGAAAACATTAAAAAATAAGTATCTAAAATGCACATTTTTGATGTTACCTCCACTTTGTTGTCTTCCAACATGAACATATGCTACTTAAACATCAGTACATTCACACAAACTGTATCCTCCCTGGATTTCATCTATCAAACTGGTGAATTTAATGCACAAATTTGAGATTAACAGTATTGTTTAACACAGACATAGACATGTAATTGGAAGAACAGATAGTAGAGTATATATAATGAAGATGTAAGATTGTATCAATTCACATTATAAATCCAACAAAACAAGCTCTGAAAGCTGCCCTTTGTAATTTGCCAAAGATGTGTGGATGAATGCGATCTTAGAAAGAGTTTAGCTTATAGTTCTTCCCACACTGTAAAACAAATATTTGCAATACTGCAGCTGTATTCTTCTCTTTATTTTGGGAACAGTGTTCCCTTATCTATAATTTTCTAACAATGCTATACCTTACTTGTATTGCTATTGGTATGTGTTTCAATGATGAATGTACATCCTTAGAATTGCTACTCAAACAACTGTTATGTAATTCATAAAACATTCATGCAAATGTTCGACATATTGCGCTCCTAACCCATTCAATGCAATCAAGCATTTAGACTAAGTCTGTTCCTCCTGACAAACCCTCAGTAAGTTTACATCAAGGAGGACACAAAGTGACACACTGTTCCTGCAGTCAGCCTCATTCACATTTACAAACCCTTAGCAACTAACACTTCTCAGTGCCCATCCTTGCAGTGGTAGGGTATCTACATGCAATCATGTAGCCCCTTAAACCATGTTTACATTCCCTGCTCTTAGCACAGATTATGTAATTCACGAATGCTAATGCTTTCATACCTCACCTGCATATTCACAGTGCTCAGATGGCTGAATCTGCACTATATCAAGGTTAATCATGTAGGTAAGAAACTTGTATTATGGTAGGGGAGACTGTTTAAATCCAGAGAGATCCACACTGCTATTGGCTTGCAAAAGTAATTTCTAGTTTCACAAGTAATGGTGTAAAGGTATGCTACTTTTTTTTTTTTTTTGCAAAATGCTGTATTTCAAACTTAGTGGTAAATTGCATTTCATAATACACCCATTGCTTTGTTGTCCACATTGTCTCTTGCTGTTGGCATGGTCATGTATATTGGTTATTTTTCCATTACAAGTGTTTGTAAATAATACTTAACGAGACTGTAATGCCTGTGCACTGGCCCAGTAATCAAGGAGCCTCAATCCTCACCACTAACATCAGTGAAGGGCGTGCACATTGGAAGGGATAACAAATACACACACAGTAAAATATACTTTCCCTTAAGAGCACACATAGATCACAATCAGTCTGGGGTTGGTTTCTCCCTTTATCTGCAGATCCCCAATGAAACTCCCCACTGGATCAGCTATAGGGTACAGATCTCAGCTGAGTAATCAAGCCCAAACCTCCAGTGCCCTCTCTGTCCAACCAGTGCTTCGTGTCCCTGCCCATGTAGGTGACACACACACTTACTTTGAGATTTGGTTTACACACACACAGACACACACACACACACACACACACACACACACACACACACACACACACACACACACACACACACACACACACACACACACACACACACACACACACACACACACACACACACACACACTCCTGGGAAAGGCTGGTACAGGTTCTGCAGCTATGCCCCCTCCTGCCAGGCTATAAGGTAGTAATAATCACTGCCGCCAATTACTCTTATCAGCTACTAAAAAGGCCCTTACCAAATGGTGTCTGATTATACTGTGCAATATTATTATCCAAATAGTAAGTGGACGAACATCAAGACTTATTGGAGTGGCTTTGTACAGTATCACCAAATACATGCAAGTACTCTAGGGCTTAAATTATCTCTACACAAAACAGCCACAGTTGAAATGTTTAAAAAATATTTAATAATAAATAATGAAAGCACAAGACAAATCATCTCAATTCAACAAAGTGCTATTCAGGAGTTCAGAAACCACAGGAAAATGCTTAAAATAATACTGTAGAATAATCTGGCATAAATATAGAAAACAGCTAGACTAAATCTGATCAAATTCCTATCTAACTCCAAGAGCAATCACAGTTCTAAATAAACTTACATTAGAGCAAAGCAGAGTACTGGTGAATGGATGATCTTGTGACAAAATCCAAAATGCTCTGGTTCTCTCTCTCTGAGAAAGTCTTAAAAATAATACATCGCTGCTGACTCATTTTAGATTACATCATTCTTATGTGGTTCCCAGGCTAACAGAAACTCGTAGCTTTAACACTTCTTTGATCTTGCACCTGGCCAGAAAACTACAGCAGTAAAAGACATTATATGTGTAACATCTAGCAATTAACTCTGGTCTCAAAACAATAGAAGGGATTGCTCAATCCAGACATTATGTCTCCCAGCTTTGAGATCAAACAGTCGATGATTGACTTAGCAGCTTTCTTCCAGCAGAGTGCACTGTGTTTACATTTTTGAAGTTCAACATTTAACGCAGTTTTCTTACATTTAAGAGGATAAGCCTGTGGATTATATTCATATTTATGACATAGAATTATCTACAAAATTCTATCTAGCTAGTCTGGCAGCCTTCACATATCTTTGCCCCAAAGAACTCAAGCTAGTTTTTCAAGGTCCCTTGAGAAACATTGCTTGAGAAGGTTAGATCTATCTGAGTATACTTTACCCCATTCCCTGTCTTGAGAGCCCATTTACATTTGCGTTGCTAATCCCACCGTGGTGCTGCACTAACATATCATATGCTTGCAACCATAGGCTCCATCTTAGCAACTTGGAATTTTGCTGGCTGGAATGGTGTAACCATGTTAGGGTTTGTGATCTATAACTACAGTGAATTTTCTTCCATACAGATAAGGCTGAAGTGTCTGCAGTGCCCACACTATGGCTAGACATTCCTTTTCTACAGCTGCATAGCATTCCTCCCTGGATTGAAGCCTATGACTGAGATAAACCACTGAGTGCTCTTCTACCTCTTACGAAATCTGGCTGAGTACAGCCTCCACCCCATGATTTGAAGCATCCACCTGCACAACAAATTATTTGCTGTAATCTGGACTGGCTAACACAGGGGGTCCTCCCAAAGCTTTTTTAAGCTTCTGGAATGCCTGCTCACATGCACAGTCCAAATATCTTATCTGGCCTGTTTTTCCTTGTCAGGTCTGTGAGGGGAGCAGCTATGGTACTATAACTGGGGACAAACTTTCTGTAGTACCCTGCTATCCATAAGAATGCCCTCACCTGCTTTTTGGTAACAGGTGCAGGCCATGCCTGAATGGCTTCCACTTTGGCAGCTTCTGGCCTGATCTTACCACTCCCCACTCTATGTCCCAGGTAGGAGACATCTGCTATACCACCAGACATTTGCTTAGCTTAATGGTCAACCCTGCTCTCTGTAGTCTGCCCAGCACCTCCCTGACATGTTGAACATGCTCTTGCCAGGAATAGCTGTAGATGGCAATATCATTTAGGTAAGCAAGGGCAAACCCTCCTGCTCTTGCTAGCATAGGATCTACCAGACTCTGGAAAGTTACTGGGGCATTTTCCATCCCAAAGGGCATCTTTGTGAACTCATACAAGCCAAAAGGAGTCACAAAGGCTGACCTCTCTCTAGCACTGGGAGTCAAGGGCACCTGCCAGTAACCCTTGGTAAGATCAATGTTAGTAAGATACTTAGTCCCACCCAGCTGCTCTAGGGTCTCATCTGTCCTAGGCATGGGGTAAGCATCTGGCTCTGTGTGACTATTTAATTTCCTGTAGTCCACACAGAACCTGGTGCTGCCATCCTTCTTTGGCACCAGCACCACTGGGGAGGCCCTGGGACTGTTGGACTCCTGAATTAACCCTAGTTCCAACAACTCCTGCATCTCCTCCCTCAGAGTCTGTTTGACTCTATCAGGCACCCTATAAGGGGCCTGCCTAATAGGCCTTTGAGGTCCTGTATCCACCTGGTGCTGCACCATGTGGGTGCACCTGGGTTTCCCAGTGAATATATCCCCAAACTCCTGTAACACTGCTTGAATTTGTCGATCCTGGGTAGGAGATAGCTGCTGGGACATTCCTACCCTTTCCACTGAGGTGTCAGTCCGAGCCTCACTGAGGCGATCAGTGACCAGATCTCCCTCAGACCCCTCCTGTAATCCACTACAAATACTCAGCACAAGGGCCTCCTTATCATGGTAAGGGTTCAAGTTACCATGGTACAATTTGTGCTCCTACCTCCTGCCTAGCAGTTCTACCATGTAGTTAACATCACTTACCTTTCTTACCACCTTGTAGGGTCTTTCTCAAGCTGCTTGCAGCTTGTTGTGGCTGACAGGAATGAGAACCATTACCTGCTGCCCTACAGCATACTTTCTAGCTCGAGCATTCCTGTCATACCAGACGTTTTTCTGCTGTTGGGTTTCTGCCAGGTTAACATGGGCTGAGCCCATGAGTTCCCTGAGCCTTGTCCTGAGGTTTAGGACATATGCCACAAGAGGCACCTTGTGAGATTCACACTCACCTTCCCACTCATCTCAAATTAAATCTAGAGGTCCCCTCCCCCTATGCTCATACAGCAAATCAGAGGGTGAAAAACCTGTGGATTCCTAGGGATGTCTGCAAGCAAACAACAGATGAGACAAATATTTCTTCTACTCCCTTTTAAATTGGTCTGCAAATGCCCATAGCATGGACCTGATTGTAGAGTTTAACCTCTCAACAAGACCATTAGTCTGGGAATGGTATGGGGTGGTCTTCAGATGCTTCACCCCACAGTATTTCCACAGACAAGCTAGCAGGTCTGACATGAAATTGCACCTCTGTCAGTCAGTATTTTGTTTGGGAAACATACGCTGCTAAAAATCTCTAACAAAGCATTTGCCACCTTTTCTGCCTCAATGGAGGACAAAGCCACTGTCTCAGGGAATCTTGTAGCATAATCTACTACAACTAGGATATACGTTTTCCCTGTGGAACTTGGGGTACGCAGATGCCCCACAATATCCATAGCTACTCTCTGAAATGGCTCCTCAATCATAGGCAAAGGCATCAAATGAGCTCTCACCTTGTCTCCTGTATTGCCTACCTTTCGGCACTGCTCACAGGTCCTGCAGTACCCTGTTACATCTCTAGAAATTCCAGGCCAAAAGAAGTTCTGCATAATATGTTTCTTTGTACATTTTATGCCCATATGACCTGCAAAGGGAATATCATAAGCTATGGTTAGAAGCGCCAGATGGTAGGCTCTAGGTACTACCAACTCTATCTTCTCACCTTCTAGCCCTCCCTCAGGGGTTCCTTCTCTATACAGTAACCCTGTGTCCCAGTATATAGACTCCTCCTTCCCTTGAGAATCAGGTGCCTCACTAGCTACCTGCCTCAGGCCTTGCAATGTAGGGTCTGAGAGTTGAGCCTCTCTCAACTTTCTTTTTGTAACCCTTCCCAGCTTTCCTTACACAGGAAGTCTGGCATCCTCTGACAGCCGTGCCTCACTGTCAGCCTGAATACTACTACTCACCTCTACCTTTGCAGTAACTTTGTCCAAGGGAACATCAGCACCCACAAGCAGCTGTGGCTCACCTTCAGTCTCACTGCTATGGAGTAGCTCCCTCCCTGAAGTAACCACCTCACCAGTCCTGGCTGCAATTATGCTTTCTGTCTCGGTTTCCCCCAGCTACCAGTCCCACATGCTTGTCTCGAAGCCTGACTGTGTATAACTGCATTAACACATAGTACTGCCTCATCAAAATCCTTCCCTATCAGGACATCTGCAGGATGGTAGTTCGGTACCCCTGTAGTCTCAAGACAACCTACTATTTGCATTTTGTCCTTCCCACTTACTGACTCCCTCAATTTTGTTCCCCATCTTGCCTCTGTGGACATCTATATGCCATATGGCCCCACTGGTTGGATTCAAAACATTTAATCCTAGGTCCTAGATATGTACCTAGACTAGTGGCTTCTCCTACTACTGGCATATTCTGCTGGGGCAGTCTGGGCTGCCCATAATGAGTTCCTTTAGACCCATAAGCAGTACTCAGGGTGCCTTTCCTGTGCAGAGATGCCCTGCTTGCTAAGTATAGGTCTCCCTTCTTCCCCAACTCATCTGATATAGCACATTTCTATCAGCTAACCAGATCCTCATGTCCTCAGGCAAAGTGCTAAGGGCTTGTTCCCTCACCAAAATGTCTGCCAGCCCTTCAAAAGTGGTGACCTGACATTCACTCAGCTACTTATGAAAATAAGTGCTCAGTTCAGTAACATATTCACACACACACTTTCTTTTGCCTTGTGTCTATGCTCATGAAACTTTTTCCTATAAGTTTCAGGTGTTAGCTTAAAAAATTCTAACAGACAATTCTTAACAGCAGTATAATTTAAAAAATCATTGTCTGACAATTTGGAAAGTATATTTACAGCTTTACCATGGAGTAAGGGGGGGTCAGGAATCATACCCAGAGCTTTTGGTCAACATCATACTGTTTGCATACCCTTTCAAACATATGAATGGAACTATCAAAATTATCCCCCTCTGTAAACTGCAGAAGACATTTACTGACCAGTTGTGCTTCTGTGGTCCAGTAATTCCCTTCCCTATTACCTCCATGACTCTGGTGAAGAGTTAGCATCTCCATTTCATACTGCCTCTGTCTCTCCTTCTCCTCAGCTTCCAGGTGTAGCAGTTTCTCATTCTCTTCAGCCTGTAGACATCTAAGTCTCTCTGCTGCTTGTGTTTCCAAATGCCTGGCCTCCAACTGAAGTCTCTTTAGCCCCAGATGGATTTTTAAGTCCTCTGCAGAAAGGTTGAGCTGTCCATTCTCTGAGTGTTGTACATCTCCATGGCCAGTCTGATCACCCTCCTGATTGCTGTTTTCTGATCCATCAGATAACAGCAATCAGGAGGGTGGTCAGACTGGCCATGGAGGCTGAGGATTATATTAATATTTATAATGACATCAAATTGTCTATGAAATTCTATCTAGCTAGCCTGGCAGCCTTCACATATCTTCAAGAAAGTTTTCTCTGGGTAACTCAGCAGTTATTACAGAAGAGTGTTGCATCTCTTAGCAGCAAGGAAAGGGGTTTTACATTTGTAATCCACAAAATGTATTAAGCCTGTGATATATACTTGTTATAAAAGCATAAGCAAGCAGCCTCCTGAAGTCAAGAGGCAATAAATCCAGGCTGAGAATATATCCAAAGATAAGAATAAAGTCCACAGGAGATAAATCAGGTACCAGTTTAATAGAAGACACAAGCGCTTTCACATAGCTTCATCAGGTGTAACCATTTCATCTAAAAACACACCTTTATACATGAGTATCACAAGGGTGCACAGCAAGCCGACAGAGCTCGGAATCAGCGTAAAAAGAAAATAAACAAAATAAGTCACCATATATCAAACGCTGATCCCTAATGGCGCCAATTCCACGATCACAGGCAATGCAATAAACTGTTAAAATGATCCAGAATGAAATCCAGTTTCATAAAAAGGCTTTTATTCGGTCAAAACAAGTAAGCGCTTTCACCCGTAGGCTTCATCAGACTTTTACAAATCACAGACCATTCCTTGTAGCTTAAATATCCCTCCTTAAAACGTCATTGGTTAAAATGCTAACAATCAAGGTATGTATTTTTAAAGCACTAGATCAAGTAAAATAAAAGTGTGTAGACATAGTAAAAACCTGCACATAGTATTCTAAACATATATAAAGAATATAAATACACAAATATAAAGACATATATAAATATGAAAAAATTAAATTAATTTACAAAACTCTAAGAAATGACTATAAGTTAGTTAAAAAAGTTGTTATTAATATTATGAAAAAAGTACTAATGAATATTCTGCATACTATGTATAACTAATATTGTCACAAATGACCTGTGAACACTGAAGATGTGTGTTATTTGGGTCTAAAAGGTCTCCTACTCTTCAAAAATGGTTTGATTTGAATCTTGTCATTCAACCCTGGTGGTTCATCAGCCCTCCACCTGATGATCCATCTTGTTTCACATTCCAGGGTTCGATTTAACAAATCACCACGTCTAAGATCACAATCCAGCATTTGTAAAATACTAAACTTAAAAGTGTGAGTGGGACCTGCTTCTTTATGATGTTTGGCCAGAGCGTTAAAATCTGAACCTATCCTAATGTGGTATGCATGTTCCCTAATACATTCCTTTAAAGACCGGTTGGTCTTCCCAATGTAAAATGCGGGACATGTTACACACCTTGCCAAATAAACAACATTCTTACTGTAACAACTGGTTAAAGTGTTAAAATGAAAGGTGCGTCTGGTGGTTGGATGCACAAATGGTGTTTCCTCATCAATGTACACACACTGAGTACATTTACCACATGGTACAGTGTTGTTGCCAGATGGATTGATCCCTCTCCTGTGGTGACCATTCTTCGGTCTACATAGCAATTTCCTCAAGTTAGGTTTATTCTTGAAAACAATATTGGGTTTAGGACCTACAACTTTGCCTATCTCACTATCTGATAGTAAAATGTCCCAATGCTTGGCCATAAGACATTTTATGTCTGAAGCTTCTTTAGTAAAAAACATGGGAGCCTTAATATTCATTATTGTGGGCAGAGTTCTTTCCTCAACAGAAGTAGCAACCTCAGAAAAGTAAGGTTTCGCTCTAGTAGCTCTTAAACCATCAACTTCAATAATTGTTTGATCAGCCCTCTCTGTATCATAACCTCTCTCCATAAATTTAGTTCTCAGACCATTTATCTCACTCCTATATCCCTCATCCAAGGGGTTCAGTCTTGAAGCCCTCATGAGTTGACCTTTCAGAACATTGGTGAAAACATGTTGTGGGTGCATGCTATTCCTATGGAGTAATGTATTCCTATAGCATGACTTTCTGTGGACAGAGGTATTAAGCAGTCCATTACTCAGCCTGAATACATTAACATCTAAGTAAGAGATCTCATGCTCTGAAAATTTCAGAGTAAATTTTAAAAAATCAGTCGATTTATCCAAACATTCAACGAACTGCAAAAGTGTATCTACATCACCTAGCCAAACAAGGAAAAGATCATCCACAAATCTCCGATACATGCCTACAAATTGCTTGAACAGATCTAATTTGAACAGAAATTTGTCCTCCCATGCTGCCATTACAAGGTTGGCGTAGCTATTGGCACAGGACGTGTCCATAGCCACGCCATCCCTCTGCAAGAAAATCTCATCTCCAAAGACAAATACATTAGTGACCAATATAGTTTCCAAGAAAAGTGTGATCAAATCTATTTTCTCAATCGAGAAATCAGAGTGGTCACGTAGATAATCGTGAATAAACCTGATCCCCACATCATTGGGAATGACAGTAAACAGACTGACAACATCTAATGTAACTAAATAATATTGCGTTCCATCATCTAATTGATTGGTATAAGTGTATAGATCTAGTAATAATTGTTTACTATCTCTTAAAATATTAATATTCTTATCGACTAATGGTCTTAGGAAAAATTCAGTGTAGATGGATAGGGGCTCAGTGACCCAACCTTGGCCGGCCACAATGGGTCTCATCGGGGGCTTAACCAAGGATTTATGAATCTTGGGTAGCCCCTGTATGATCAGAATAAGAGGGTTTTGAACTTTCAGAAATTCATATAATTCTTTGGTTATACTGGCTGACATGATAAGATCATCAAGCATGTAGTAGGTTTGAAAAACCTTCTCCTTCACCAGTGTCATATCTACTTTGAGGTAAAAATTCCTATCACCCAAATGTTGTAGCATATTTTCATTATAATCAGACACATCCATCAAAACAATGGGCCCGCCTTTATCGGCAGGTCTGACAATCACTTTGTCATCATTCCTGAGATCCATTAAAGCTTTCCTTTGGTGATAATTTAGATTATGCCTATGTTTCGCATTATGGTTAGCCTCAAAATAATCATATATATCATTCTCCAACACTCTTCCAAAGGCACCAATAATAGGGTGTAATGGTGGAACATATGTACTATTAGTGCGAAAATTAGGGGCACTATTCATGTTGTCCCCTGTCCCAAAATCCAATTTAAGTTGCATACTTCTTATGAACATTTTAGTGTCAATTATAGTATCTACAACATCATTCTGTTTAGTGGGGATGAAATTGAGCCCCTTATTTAACACCTGTTCTTCATAATTCGTTAAAACCCTACTTGATAGATTTACTACTAGTGAGGGGTTTTCTCCCACATTTTCTTTAGTGTTGGACCCTGGTGTTCCTCGACAGAGCCCTTCCTTTTGTGTCTGCCCCTGCTGGCAGAGCGTCTCCTCCCCATAAATTGACCTTGTGCTATGGGGAAAGGAGTATGTACACTTCTATTCATTAGAGGATTTACATTTGTAGAACTAGTGTTTCCATTCAAAATAGTTTTACGTCTAACAACTGCTTCTGATTGTGTTGGTGTATCTTTAGCGTTAGACGTAGGATTTAACTGATTCACTCCTTCGGTACTATTGTTGCTGCAAATATCATTCGCTACCGAAGGAGCACTATTCCCTTCAAAGGGATTCACTTCTACAATGTCCGTGACTACAGGGCTAGTATTATTATTGTGAATTAGATATATGGATTCACTAGCATGTGTCTTATCATGTATAGTTTCTTCCAAATTCAAAATCAGAGGCACTGAAGGCTTACAACCATTGGGATTATTGCGTGGATTACTATTAGTGCCATTATTATTGTCATCATATTGTCTAGGCCAAGTGAAAACATGGCTATTATTAAAATCCCTAACATCTCTAGTTATTTTATTCTTCTTTTGATCAGTCAAGCGTTTTTCTACCAATAGTACATCATCTAACAGTTTTTCAAGTTTGACATCTATATTCAGACAAGCATATTTCTTACTAATAGCATTAAAATTCGTATTAACAAGAGACCTTAAATTATTCTCCTCTGGTGCATGAAAGTCAATGAGGAGTCTCATGTAATTAAAACTAGCTCAATATTGAGCTGTTGCCATTTAAAAAGCAAGTCAGGAAACCTATTACCTGACGTGGGCATTTTTAAGATGCGTAGCCCACGAGGTACGATCTTCTTAGCAAGACATGCTTCAAAGTATTGTCTTTGAACTTGTAACCTTTTAAGTTTGATAAAAACAGTCTCTAACTCTTGCAAATCCTGGGTTAAATTTATACAGTTCGCATCATCAGTCGTGCAGTCATTCGACTCGGTGTTTGGTTCGAAATCCAACAGCAAATTGTTCCTGCCACTCACACAGGCTTGAAAACGTTCAGCGTTCCTGCTAGTCGCATTCAGTGACACAGGTACGTAAGGAAGTTCAACGCTTACATCTGTTTTATCTGCCATTCTCTTGGGCTGTTGTGCAAAGTTAATAAAATATAAGAGTATCACAAGGGTGCACAGCAAGCCGACAGAGCTTGGAATCAGCGTAAAAAGAAAATAAACAAAATAAGTCACCATATATCAAACACTGATCCCTAATGGCGCCAATTCCACGATCACAGGCAATGCAATAAACTGTTAAAATGATCCAGAATGAAATCCAGTTTCATAAAAAGGCTTTTATTCGGTCAAAACAAGTAAGCGCTTTCACCCGTAGGCTTCATCAGACTTTTACAAATCACAGACCATTCCTTGTAGCTTAAATATCCCTCCTTAAAACGTCATTGGTTAAAATGCTAACAATCAAGGTATGTATTTTTAAAGCACTAAATCAAGTAAAATAAAAGTGTGTAGACATAGTAAAAACCTGCACATAGTATTCTAAACATATATAAAGAATATAAATACACAAATATAAAGACATATATGAATATGAAAAAATTAAATTAATTTACAAAACTCTAAGAAATGACTATAAGATAATTAAAAAAGTTGTTATTAATATTATGAAAAAAGTACTAATGAATATTCTGCATACTATGTATAACTAATATTGTCACAAATGACCTGTGAACACTGAAGATGTGTGTTATTTGGGTCTAAAAGGTCTCCTACTCTTCAAAAATGGTTTGATTTGAATCTTGTCATTCAACCCTGGTGGTTCATCAGCCCTCCACCTGATGATCCATCTTGTTTCACATTCCAGGGTTCGATTTAACAAATCACCACGTCTAAGATCACAATCCAGCATTTGTAAAATACTAAACTTAAAAGTGTGAGTGGGACCTGCTTCTTTATGATGTTTGGCCAGAGCGTTAAAATCTGAACCTATCGTAATGTGGTATGCATGTTCCCTAATACGTTCCTTTAAAGACCGGTTGGTCTTCCCAATGTAAAATGCGGGACATGTTACACACCTTGCCAAATAAACAACATTCTTACTGTAACAACTGGTTAAAGTGTTAAAATGAAAGGTGCGTCTGGTGGTTGGATGCACAAATGTTGTTTCCTCATCAATGTACACACACTGAGTACATTTACCACATGGTACAGTGTTGTTGCCAGATGGATTGATCCCTCTCCTGTGGTGACCATTCTTCGGTCTACATAGCAATTTCCTCAAGTTAGGTTTATTCTTGAAAACAATATTGGTTTAGGACCTACAATTTCCTCAAGTTAGGTTTATTCTTGAAAACAATATTGGTTTAGGACCTACAACTTTGCCTATCTCACTATCTGATAGTAAAATGTCCCAATGCTTGGCCATAAGATGTTTTATGTCTGAAGCTTCTTTAGTTTATATTTGTGTATTTATATTCTTTATATATGTTTAGAATACTATGTGCAGGTTTTTACTATGTCTACACACTTTTATTTTACTTGATTTAGTGCTTTAAAAATACATACCTTGATTGTTAGCATTTTAACCAATGTCGTTTTAAGGAGGGATATTTAAGCTACAAGGAATGGTCTGTGATTTGTAAAAGTCTGATGAAGCCTACGGGTGAAAGCGCTTACTTGTTTTGACCGAATAAAAGCCTTTTTATGAAACTGGATTTCATTCTGGATCATTTTAACAGTTTATTGCATTGCCTGTGATCGTGGAATTGGCGCCATTAGGGATCAGCGTTTGATATATGGTGACTTATTTTGTTTACACCTTTATACATGTACTAATTGATCACATGACTGAAACTTTTAAAGAAACAAAACTCATTTTATACTAATATGATATAAACAAATAAATAAGTACAAATAACAAATACAAATACAAATGTATAAACAGATAAATTATATATATATATATATATATATATATATATATATATATATATATATATATATATATATATATATATATAAATATAAGTACTACTATTTAAAACTTAGCTTAAATAAAACTCAAGTGCCTAAAAAGTACATCTCTTATTTAGTGGTCTGTTATGTAATATGGGCTTGATAGGAACTCAATGAATGATTTATTGCCTCTTGACTTCAGGGGGCTGCTTGCTTATGCTTTTATAACAATTGTTCTTTTGGCTCTGTTTTTATCAATTGTGATATATACTTGACTTCCCTCCATATAAGTAGCCATTCAACAGCAGTTTTGGCCATTTGCAATGTAAAAGTGCACATTTTTTGTTAATGTTGCACTGTAGCACAGAGTTACACGGCTGTTGTACTCCTTACAGAACTCTTACTTTTGCTTTTCATTTTCTTTACTTTTGGGGAGCTGGGATTCTGATTTAACTTGTGTGCATTCATAGGAAGCTTTACTGTTTCAATTATTTTGTGCATGATGGATGCACACATTCATACATATTTGTTTTGTTAACAGTTGCTTGTTTCTTAATTTTCTATTTTTCAGTTCTTTTCAGTTTCATCCCATATAGGGCAATGGCATCCAAGACATCTGCACCTCATAAACTGCAATACAGTGACACAGAGACGGAAGTTACCATCCACGGACTACACTGACATGGCTCATTTCTCTCTGAAACAGATAGAGGTGGCAATTCCTCCCATAACTATACCTGGGAGCAGCTGGTCATCTGTGTAACAGCCATGGCTGTACATATCAGAAAATCTGACATATGGCCAGTGACATGATAATGTACAAGATATATAAAGTGGCCGCAATTGGCTGGGAATGTATTGCTGGGGGGTCCTGCTATTGAATCACCAGTGACTGGAACTAAGGAGTTCCTGTTCACTGTCAGAGATCCCAGACATCTTCAGCAGAGGGTTCACACAGAATCGCTGATTGTGTTGACAAGGAGGACAATCCAAATGTGTATACTGCAGAAATTCTGGGCCCTCATATATTCTTCTCACACCCCCACCTTGTGGCAGTAATGATGACTGTGGAACCAAAATGAAAACCAACCAAAGTCCAATGGATGTGAGGTCCAGTCGCTCCCAGAGGTAACCCGCAGCACAATAACCAATAAATACCACAGTCAATTCCACAGGTAGCACAGAAAAAACGGAAAATACCACAAACTAAAATTCCACACCGTTTATTGACAAACGAACCACACAAACACGTACTTGACCTGGGTTTCGTCCGTACACCACAGACTTCTTCAGAATAGTATGATGTAAAACATAACCACTTATATACTCGTATCATTCAATTAAGAACTAAATTGATAATTAAGCAAATTCATTGATTTGACATCATCATAAAGGTATACACACAATATGATACATCCACAATAAAAATGCTTGTAATGTTGCCCTAAGACATATGAATATTCCTATACATAAATAAATATAATGTAAAACGAATACAAAATATAAAATATATATATATGCAAAAGGTGTATGAAAAATGTATGTATATTATTTTGAATGTTTTATTTTAATTATTTTATTTTAAATAGTGTATTATATATAAGCACATGTCTATGGATATATGTCTATAAAAATATAATATACATATAATATTATCATGAAATAAATAAGTGTCCACATATAAATAAAATGTGTGTGCTGTTACACAAACAAATTAATATTGTTAATAATAAATGAATAATAATGTAAATATAAATGTGTATTAAATATAAAATACATATTCAATGTCCTTTGATGTGCCTCAATTTCAACAGATGCTTAATACTACAAAATTCATTCAACCCGGGTTGATATTGTGCATTTAAGTAAATTTGCCATTTTAATTCACTTACATCCAAGTCAAACTCAGTTGTTTTACCTTGAGGATCTGTTATAACTTGATTCACTATACAAAACCAAAATTCATGATCAACATGGTCCAATATATGTCTTGCCAGAGCATTTGTGGTTTTAAGATGTTTAATGTCCAACAAATGCTCCTTGATTCTATCCCTAAAATGTCTACTGGTCTTGCCCACATAAAAGGCCTTACACTTTTGGCACAAGGCCAAATAGATCACATTAGATGTGTAACAATTATAATGACCTTTAATTCTAATGATGACTGTGCCCTGCTCTTAGGACTTTTTTATACTTATGGTTGCACATTATTGGACAAAGTCCAGAGATGTATATTGCAGACACCTGTCATGCACTATTACTGATGTCAATGTATAACTGAGACATGTGTCATGCACTATTACTGATGTCAATGTATACCTGAGACATGTATCATGCACTATTACTGATGTCAATGTATACATGATACATGTGTCATGTACTATTACTGATGTCAATGTATACCTGAGACATGTGTCATGCACTATTACTGATGTCAATGTATAACTGAGACATGTGTCATGCACTATTACTGATGTCAATGTACAGCTGAGACATGTGTCATGCACTATTACTGATGACAATCTACACCTGAGACATCTGTCATGCACTATTACTGATATCAAAGAATACCTGAGACATGTGTCATGCACTATTACTGATGTCAATGCATACCTGAGACATGTGTCATGCACTATTACTGATTTCAATGTATACTGAGACATGTGTCATGCACTATTACTGATGTCAATGTATACCTGAGACATCTGTCATGCACTATTACTGATGTCAATGTATACCTGAGACATCTGTCATGGAATATTACTGATGTCAATGTATACCTGATACATGTGTCTTGCACTATTACTGATGTCAATGTATACCTGAGACATGTGTCATGCACTATTACTGATGTCAATGTATAACTGAGACATGAGTCATGCAGTATTACTGATGTCAATGTATACCTGAGACATCTGTCATGCACTATTACTGATGTCAATGTATACCTGAGACATATGGCATGCACTATTACTGATGGCAATGTAAAACTGAGACATGTGTCATGCACTATTACTGATGTCAATGTATAACTGAGACATGTGTCATGCACTATTACTGATGTCAATGTATACCTGAGAAATGAGCCATGCACTATTACTGATGTCAATGTATATCTGAGATATCTGTCATGCACTATTAATGATGTCAGTGTATACCTGAGACATCTGTCATGCACTATTAATGATGTCAGTGTATACCTGAGACATGTGTCATGCACTATTACTGATGTCAATGTATACCTGAGACATCTGTCATGCACTATTACTGATGTCAATGTATACCTGAGACATCTGTCATGCACTATTAATGATGTCAGTGTATACCTGAGACATGTGTCATGCACTATTACTGATGTCAATGTATACCTGAGACATCTGTCATGCACTATTACTGATGTCAATGTATACCTGAGACATCTGTCATGCAATAATACTGATGTCAATGTATACCTGATACATGTGTATTGCACTATTACTGATGTCAATGTATACCTGAGATATGTGTCATGCACTATTACTGATGTCAATGTATACTTGAGACATGTGTTATGCACTATTACTGATGTCAATGTATACCTGAGACATGTGTCATGCACTATTACTGATGTCAATGTATACCTGAGACATGTGTCTTGCACTATTACTGATGTCAATGTATACCTGAGACATGTGTCATGCACTGTTACTGATGTCAATGTATACCTGAGACATGTGTCATGCATTACTATTGATGTCAGTGTATACTTGAAACATGTGTCATGCACTATTACTTATGTCAATGTATACCTAAGACATGTGTCATGCACTATTACTGATGTCAATGTATACCTGAGATATGTGTCTTGCACTATTACTGATGTCAATGTATACCTGAGATATGTGTCTTGCACTATTACTGATGTCAACGTATACTTGAGATATGTGTCATACACCATTACTGATGTCAATGAATACCTGAGACATGTCATGCACTATTACTGATTTCAATGTATACCTGAGACATGTGTCATGCACTATTACTGATGTCAATGTATACCTGATACATCTGACATGCAATATTACTGGTGTCAGTGCATAACTGAGACATTTGCCATGCACTATTACTGATGTCCATGTTTACCTGAGACATCTGTCATGCACTATTACTGATGTCCATGTATACCTGAGACATGTGTCATGCACTATTACTGATGTCATTGTATACCTGAGATGTGTCATGCACTATTACTGATTTCAAAGTATACCTGAGACATGTGGCATGCACCATTACTGATGTCATTGTATACCTGATACATCTGACATTCAATATTACTGATGTCAGTGCATAACTGAGACATTTGCCATGCACTATTACTGATGTCAATGTATATCTGAGATGTGTCATGTACTATTACTGATGTCAGTGTATACCTGAGAAATGTGCCATGCACTATTACTGATGTCCATGTATACCTGAGACATGTGTCATGCACTACTACTGATGTCAATGTATACCTGAGACATGTGCCTTGCACTATTACTGATGTCAATGTATACCTGATACATGTGTCATGCACTATAACTGATGTCAATGTATACCTGAGACATGTGTCATGCAGTATTACTGATGTCAATGTATAATTGAGACATGTGTCATGCAGTATTGCTGATGTCAATGTATACCTGAGACATGTGTCATGCACTATTACTGATGTCAATGTATACCTGAGACGTGTCTTGCACTATTACTGATGTCAATGTATACTTGAGACATGTGTCATACACTGTTACTGATGTCAGTGTATACCTGAGACATGTGTCGAGCACTATTACTGATGTCAATGTATACCTGAGACATGTGTCATGCACCATTACTGATGTCACTGTATACCTGATACATCTGTCATGCAGTATTACTGATGTCAGTGTATAACTGAGACATTTGCCATGCACTATTACTGATGTCAATGTATATCGGTGACGCATCATGTACTATTACTGATGTCAGTGTATACCTGAGACATCTGTCATGCACTATTACTGAAGTCAGTGTATAACTCAGACATCTGTCATGCACTACTACTGATGTCAATGTATACCTGAGTCATGTGGCATGCACTATTACTGATGTCAATGTATACCTGAGACATGTGTCATGCACCATTACTGATGTCAATGTATACCTGATACAGCTGTAATGCAGTATTACTGATGGCAGTGTATAACTGAGACATTTGGCATGCACTATTACTGATGTCAATGTATATCGGAGATGTATCATGTACTATTACTGATGTCAGTCTATACCTGAGACATCTGTCATGCACTATTACTGAAGTCAGTGTATAACTCAGACATCTGTCATGCATTACTACTAATGTCAATGTATTCCTGAGACATGTGTCATGCACTATTACTGATGTCAATGTATAACTGAGACATGTGTCATGCACTATTACTGATGTCAATGTACAGCTGAGACATGTGTCATGCACTATTACTGATGACAATCTACACCTGAGATATCTGTCATGCACTATTACTGATATCAAAGAATACCTGAGACATGTGTCATGCACTGTTACTGATGTCAATGCATACCTGAGACATGTGTCATGCAGTATTACTGATGCCAATGTATAATTGAGACATGTGTCATGCAGTATTGCTGATGTCAATGTATACCTGAGACATGTGGCATGCACTATTACTGATGTCAATGTATACCTGAGACATGTGTCATGCACCATTACTGATGTCACTGTATACCTGATACATCTGTCATGCAGTATTACTGATGTCAGTGTATAACTGAGACATTTGCCATGCACTATTACTGATGTCAATGTATATCGGAGACGCATCATGTACTATTACTGATGTCAGTGTATACCTGAGACATCTGTCATGCACTATTACTGAAGTCAGTGTATAACTCAGACATCTGTCATGCACTACTACCAATGTCAATGTATACCTGAGACATGTGGCATGCACTATTACTGATGTCAATGTATACCTGAGACATGTGTCATGCACCATTACTGATGTCAATGTATACCTGATACAGCTGTCATGCAGTATTACTGATGGCAGTGTATAACTGAGACATTTGGCATGCACTATTACTGATGTCAATGTATATCGGAGATGTATCATGTACTATTACTGATGTCAGTCTATACCTGAGACATCTGTCATGCACTATTACTGAAGTCAGTGTATAACTCAGACATCTGTCATGCATTACTACTAATGTCAGTGTATTCTTGAGACATGTGTCATGCACTATTACTGATGTCAATGTATAACTGAGACATGTGTCATGCACTATTACTGATGTCAATGTACAGCTGAGACATGTGTCATGCACTATTACTGATGACAATCTACACCTGAGACATCTGTCATGCACTATTACTGATATCAAAGAATACCTGAGACATGTGTCATGCACTGTTACTGATGTCAATGCATACCTGAGACATGTGTCATGCAGTATTACTGATGCCAATGTATAATTGAGACATGTGTCATGCAGTATTGCTGATGTCAATGTATACCTGAGACATGTGTCATGCACTATTACTGATGTCAATGTATACCTGAGACATGTGTCTTGCACTATTACTGATGTCAATGTATACTTGAGACATGTGTCATACACTGTTACTGATGTCAGTGTATACCTGAGACATCTGTCGAGCACTATTACTGATGTCAATGTATACCTGAGACATGTGTCATGCACCATTACTGATGTCCATGTATACCTGAGACATGTGTCATGCACTACTACTGATGTCAATGTATACCTGAGACATGTGCCTTGCACTATTACTGATGTCAATGTATACCTGATACATGTGTCATGCACTATTACTGATGTCAATCTATACCTGAGACATGTGTCATGCAGTATTACTGATGTCAATGTATAATTGAGACATGTGTCATGCAGTATTGCTGATGTCAATGTATACCTGAGACATGTGTCATGCACTATAACTGATGTCAATGTATACCTGAGACATGTGTCTTGCACTATTACTGATGTCAATGTATACTTGAGACATGTGTCATACACTGTTACTGATGTCAGTGTATACCTGAGACATGTGTCGAGCACTATTACACATGTCAATGTAAACCTGAGACATGTGTCATGCACCATTACTGATGTCACTGTATATCTGAGACGTGTCATGTACTATTACTGATGTCAGTGTATACCTGAGAAATGTGCCATGCACTATTACTGATGTCCATGTATACCTGAGACATGTGTCATGCACTACTACTGATGTCAATGTATACCTGAGACATGTGCCTTGCACTATTACTGATGTCAATGTATACCTGATACATGTGTCATGCACTATTACTGATGTCAATGTATACCTGAGACATGTGTCATGCAGTATTACTGATGTCAATGTATAATTGAGACATGTGTCATGCAGTATTGCTGATGTCAATGTATACCTGAGACATGTGTCATGCACTATTACTGATGTCAATGTATACCTGAGACATGTGTCTTGCACTATTACTGATGTCAATGTATACTTGAGACATGTGTCATACACTGTTACTGATGTCAGTGTATACCTGAGACATGTGTCGAGCACTATTACTGATGTCAATGTATACCTGAGACATGTGTCATGCACCATTACTGATGTCACAGTATACCTGATACATCTGTCAGGCAGTATTACTGATGTCAGTGTATAACTGAGACATTTGCCATGCACTATTACTGATGTCAATGTATATCGGAGATGCATCATGTACTATTACTGATGTCAGTGTATACCTGAGACATCTGTCATGCACTATTACTGAAGTCAGTGTATAACTCAGACATCTGTCATGCACTACTACCAATGTCAATGTATACCTGAGACATGTGTCATGCACTATTACTGATGTCAATGTATACCTGAAACATGTGTCATGCACCATTACTGATGTCAATGTATACCTGATACAGCTGTCATGCAGTATTACTGGTGTCAGTGTATAACTGAGACATTTGGCATGCACTATTACTGATGTCAATGTATATCGGAGATGTATCATGTACTATTACTGATGTCAATGTATACCTGAGACATCTGTCATGCACTATTACTGAAGTTAGTGTATAACTCAGACATCTGTCATGCATTACTACTAATGTCAATGTATTCCTGAGACATGTGTCATGCACTATTACTGATGTCAATGTATAACTGAGACATGTGTCATGCACTATTACTGATGTCAATGTACAGCTGAGACATGTGTCATGCACTATTACTGATGACAATCTACACCTGAGACATCTGTCATGCACTATTACTGATATCAAAGAATACCTGAGACATGTGTCATGCACTGTTACTGATGTCAATGCATACCTGAGACATGTGTCATGCACAATTACTGATGTCAATGAATACTGAGACATGTGTCATGCACTATTACTGATGTCAATGTATACCTGAGACATCTGTCATGCACTATTACTGATGTCAATGTATACCTGAGACATCTGTCATGGAATATTACTGATGTCAATGTATACCTGATACATGTGTCTTGCACTATTACTGATGTCAATGTATACCTGAGACATGTGTTATGTACTATTACTGATGTCAATGTATAACTGAGACATGTGTCATGCACTATTACTGATGTCAATGTATACCTGAGACATGTGTCATGCACTATTACTGATGTCAATGTATACCTGATACATGTGTCATGCACTATTACTGATGTCAATGTATACCTGAGACATGTGTCATGCACTATTACTGATGTCAATGTATACCTGAGACATATGTCATGCACTATTACTGATGGCAATGTATAACTGAGACATGTGTCATGCACTATTACTGATGTCAATGTATAACTGAGACATGTGTCATGCACTATTACTGATATCAATGTATACCTGAGAAATGTGCCATGCACTATTACTGATGTCAATGTATATCTGAGACATCTGTCATGCACTATTAATGATGTCAGTGTATACCTGAGACATCTGTCATGCACTATTAATGATGTCAGTGTATACCTGAGACATGTGTCATGCACTATTACTGATTTCAATGTATACCTGAGACATCTGTCATGCACTATTACTGATGTCAATGTATACCTGAGACATCTGTCATGCAATAATACTGATGTCAATGTATACCTGATACATGTGTATTGCACTATTACTGATGTCAATGTATACCTGAGATATGTGTCAGGCACTATTACTGATGTCAATGTATACTTGAGACATGTGTCATGCACTATTACTGATGTCAATGTATACCTGAGACATGTGTCATGCACTATTACTGATGTCAATGTATACCTGAGACATGTGTCTTGCACTATTACTGATGTCAATGTATACCTGAGACATGTGTCATGCACTATTACTGATGTCAATGTATACCTGAGATATGTGTCTTGCACTATTACTGATGTCAATGTATACTTGAGATATGTGTCATACACCATTACTGATGTCAATGTATACATGAGACGTGTCATGCACTATTACTGATTTCAATGTATACCTGAGACATGTGTCATGCACTATTACTGATGTCAATGAATACCTGAGACATGTCATGCACTATTACTGATTTCAATGTATCCCTGAGACATGTGTCATGCACTATTACTGATGTCAATGTATACCTGATACATCTGACATGCAATATTACTGGTGTCAGTGCATAACTGAGACATTTGCCATGCACTATTACTGATGTCCATGTATACCTGAGACATCTGTCATGCACTATTACTGATGTCCATGTATACCTGAGACATGTGTCATGCACTATTACTGATGTCATTGTATACCTGAGATGTGTCATGCACTATTACTGATTTCAAAGTATACCTGAGACATGTGGCATGCACCATTACTGATGTCAATGTATACCTGATACATCTGACATTCAATATTACTGAAGTCAGTGCATAACTGAGACATTTGCCATGCACTATTACTGATGTCAATGTATATCTGAGACGTGTCAAGTACTATTACTGATGTCAGTGTATACCTGAGAAATGTGCCATGCACTATTACTGATGTCCATGTATACCTGAGACATCTGTCATGCACTATTACTGATGTCCATGTATACCTGAGACACGTGTCATGCACTATTACTGATGTCATTGTATACCTGCGACATCCGTCATGCACTGTTACTGATGTCAATGTATACCTGAGACATGTGTCATGCACTACTACTGATGTCAATGTATACCTGAGACATGTGCCTTGCACTATTACTGATGTCAATGTATACCTGATACATGTGTCATGCACTATTACTGATGTCAATGTATACCTGAGCATGTGGCATGCAGTATTACTGATGTCAGTGTATAATTGAGACATGTGTCATGCAGTATTGCTGATGTCAATGTATACCTGAGACATGTGTCATGCACTATTACTGATGTCAACGTATATCTGAGACATGTGTCTTGCACTATTACTGATGTCAATGTATACTTGAGACATGTGTCATACACTGTTACTGATGTCAGAGTATACCTGAGACATGTGTCGAGCACTATTACTGATGTCAATGTATACCTGAGACATGTGTCATGCACCATTACTGATGTCACTGTATACCTGATACATCTGTCATGCAGTATTACTGATGTCAGTGTATAACTGAGACATTTGCCATGCACTATTACTGATGTCAATGTATATTGGAGACGTATCATGTACTATTACTGATGTCAGTGTATGCCTGAGACATCTGTCATGCACTATTACTGAAGTCAGTGTATAACTCAGACATCTGTCATGCACTACTACTGATGTCAATGTATACCTGAGACATGTGTCATGCACTATTACTGATGTCAATGTATACCTGAGACATGTGTCATGCACCATTACTGATGTCAGTGTATACCTGATACAGCTGTCATGCAGTATTACTGATGTCAGTGTATAACTGTGACATTTGGCATGCACTATTACTGATGTCAATGTATTTCGGAGACGTATCATGTACTATTGCTGATGTCAGTGTATACCTGAGACATCTGTCATGCACTATTACTGAAGTCAGTGTATAACTCAGACATATGTCATGCATTACTACTAATGTCAATGTATTCCTGAGACGTGTCATGCACTATAACTGATGTCAATGTATACCTGAGATATCTGTCATGCACTATTACTGATGTCAATGTATACCGGAGACATCTGGCATGCACTATTACTAATGTCAATGTATACCTGAGACATGTGCCTTGCAGTATTACTGATGTCAATGTATACTTGAGACATGTGTCATACACCATTACTGATGTCAATGAATACCTGAGACGTGTCATGCACTATTACTGATTTCAAAGTATACCTGAGACATGTGTCATGCGCCATTACTGATGTCAATGTATACCTGATACATCTGACATGCAATATTACTGATGTCAGTGCATAACTGAGACATTTGCCATGTACTATTACTGATGTCAATGTATATCTGAGACGTGTCATGTACTATTACTGATGTCAGTGTATACCTGAGAAATGTGCCATGCACAATTACTGGTGTCCATGTATACCTGAGACATCTGTCATGCACTATTACTGATGTCCATGTATACCTGAGACATGTGTCATGCACTATTACTGATGTCATTGTATACCTGAGACATCCGTCATGCACTGTTACTGATGTCAATGTATACCTGAGACATGTGTCATGCACTACTACTGATGTCAATGTATACAGGAGACATTTGTCATGAACTATTACTGATGTCGATGTATACCTGATACATGTGTCATGCACTGTCACTGATGTCAATGTATAACTGAGACAGACATCTGTCATGCACTATTACTGATGTCGGTGTATATCTGAGATGTGTTATGCACTATTACTGATAGTGCATACATGAGACATCTGTCATTCACTATTACTGATGTCAATGTATACCTGAGACATCTGTCATGCACTATTACTGATGTCAATGTGTACGTGAGACATGTGCATACACTGTTACTGATGTCAGTGTATACCTGAGACATGTGTCGAGCACTATTACTGATGTCAATGTATACCTGAGACATGTGTCATGCACCATTACTGATGTCACTGTATACCTGATACATCTGTCATGCAGTATTACTGATGTCAGTGTATAACTGAGACATTTGCCATGCACTATTACTGATGTCAATGTATATCGGAGACGTATCATGTACTATTACTGATGTCAGTGTATGCCTGAGACATCTGTCATGCACTATTACTGAAGTCAGTGTATAACTCAGACATCTGTCATGCACTACTACTGATGTCAATGTATACCTGAGACATGTGTCATGCACTGTTACTGATGTCAATGTATACCTGAGATATCTGTCATGCACTATTACTGATGTCAGTGTATAACTGAGACATCTGTCATGCACTATTACTGATGTCCATCTATACCTGAGACATGTGTCATGCACTATTACTGATGTAATTGTATACCTGAGACATCTGTCATGCACTGTTACTGATGTCAGTGTATACCTGAGATATCTGTCATGCACTATTACTGATGTCAATGTATACAGGAGACATTTGTCGTGCACTATTACTGATGTCGATGTATACCTGATACATGTGTCATGCACTGTTACTGATGTCAATGCATAATTGAGACATCTGTCATGCACTATTACTGATGTCGGTGTATATCTGAGATGTGTTGTGCACTATTACTGATAGTGTATACATGAGACATCTGTCATTCACTATTACTGATGTCAATGTATACCTGAGACATCTGTCATGCACTATTACTGATGTCAATGTATACTTGAGACATTTGTCATGCAATATTACTGATGTCAGTCTATACCTGAGATGTGTCATGCACTATTACTGATGTCAATCTATACCTGAGAAATGTGTCATGCACTATTACTGATGTCAGTGTATACTTGAGACAGGTGTCATGCACTATTACTGATGTCAATGTATACCTGAAACATCTGTCATGCACTATTACTGATGTCAATGTATACCTGATACATGTGTCATGCACTATTACTGATGTCAATGAATACCTGAGACGTGTGTCATGCAATATTACTGATGTCAATGTATACCTGAGACATGTGTCATGCACTATTACTGATGTCAATGTATACCTGAGACATGTGTCATGCACTATTACTGATGTCAGTCTATACCTGAGACATCTGTCATGCACTGTTACTGATGTCAGTGTATACCTGAGATATCTGTCATGCACTATTACTGATGTCAATGTATAAAGGAGACATCTGTCATGCACTATTACTGATGTCAATGTATACCTGATACATGTGTCATGCACTGTTACTGATGTCCATGTATACCTGAGACATCTGTCATGCACTATTACTGATGTCTATGTATACCTGAGACACGTGTCATGCACTATTACTGATGTCATTGTATACCTGAGACATCCGTCATGCACTGTTACTGATGTCAATGTATACCTGAGACATGTGTCATGCACTACTACTGATGTCAATGTATACCTGAGACATGTGCCTTGCACTATTACTGATGTCAATGTATACCTGATACATGTGTCATGCACTATTACTGATGTCAATGTATACCTGAGACATGTGTCATGCAGTATTACTGATGTCAGTGTATAATTGAGACATGTGTCATGCAGTATTGCTGATGTCAATGTATACCTGAGACATGTGTCATGCACTATTACTGATGTCAATGTATATCTGAGACATGTGTCTTGCACTATTACTGATGTCAATGTATACTTGAGACATGTGTCATACACTGTTACTGATGTCAGTGTATACCTGAGACATGTGTCGAGCACTATTACTGATGTCAATGTATACCTGAGACATGTGTCATGCACCATTACTGATGTCACTGTATACCTGATACATCTGTCATGCAGTATTACTGATGTCAGTGTATAACTGAGACATTTGCCATGCACTATTACTGATGTCAATGTATATCGGAGACGTATCATGTACTATTACTGATGTCAGTGTATGCCTGAGACATCATTCATGCACTATTACTGAAGTCAGTGTATAACTCAGACATCTGTCATGCACTACTACTGATGTCAATGTATACCTGAGACATGTGTCATGCACTATTACTGATGTCAATGTATACCTGAGACATGTGTCATGCACCATTACTGATGTCAATGTATACCTGATACAGCTGTCATGCAGTATTACTGATGTCAGTGTATAACTGAGACATTTGGCATGCACTATTACTGATGTCAATGTATATCGGAGACGTATCATGTACTATTACTGATGTCAGTGTATACCTGAGACATCTGTCATGCACTATTACTGAAGTCAGTGTATAACTCAGACATCTGTCATGCATTACTACTAATGTCAATGTATTCCTGAGACATGTGTCATGCACTATAACTGATGTCAATGTATACCTGAGATATCTGTCATGCACTATTACTGATGTCAATGTATACCAGAGACATCTGGCATGCACTATTACTAATGTCAATGTATACCTGAGACATGTGCCTTGCACTATTACTGATGTCAATGTATACTTGAGACATGTGTCATACACCATTACTGATGTCAATGAATACCTGAGATGTGTCATGCACTATTACTGATTTCAAAGTATACCTGAGATGTGTGTCATGCGCCATTACTGATGTCAATGTATACCTGATACATCTGACATGCAATATTACTGATGTCAGTGCATAACTGAGACATTTGCCATGTACTATTACTGATGTCAATGTATATCTGAGACGTGTCATGTACTATTACTAATGTCAGTGTATACCTGAGAAATGTGCCATGCACAATTACTGGTGTCCATGTATACCTGAGACATCTGTCATACACTATTACTGATGTCCATGTATACCTGAGACATGTGTCATGCACTATTACTGATGTCATTGTATACCTGAGACATCCGTCATGCACTGTTACTGATGTCAGTGTATACCTGAGACATGTGTCATGCACTACTACTGATGTCAATGTATACCTGAGACGTGTCTTGCACTATTACTGATGTCAATGTATACCTGATACATGTGTCATGCACTATTACTGATGTCAATGTATAATTGAGACATGTGTCATGCAGTATTGCTGATGTCAATGTATACCTGATACATGTGTCATGCACTATTACTGATGTCAATGTATACCTGAGACATGTGTCTTGCACTATTACTGATGTCAATGTATACTTGAGACATGTGTCATACACTGTTACTGATGTCAATGTATACCTGAGACATGTCGAGCACTATTACTGATGTCAGTGTATACCTGAGACATGTGTCATGCACCATTACTGATGTCAATGTATAACTGATACATCTGTCATGCAGTATTACTGATGTCAGTGTATAACTGAGCCATTTGCCATGCACTATTACTGATGTCAATGTATATCGGAGACGTATCATGTACTATTACTGATGTCAGTGTATACCTGAGACATCTCTCATGCACTATTACAGAAGTCAGTGTATAACTCAGACATCTGTCATGCACTACTACTGATGTCAATGTATACCTGAGACATGTGTCATGCACTATTACTGATGTCAATGTATACCTGAGACATGTGTCTTGCACTATTACTGATGTCAATGTATACTTGAGACATGTGTCATACACTGTTACTGATGTCAATGTATACCTGAGACATGTCGAGCACTATTACTGATGTCAGTGTATACCTGAGACATGTGTCATGCACCATTACTGATGTCAATGTATAACTGATACATCTGTCATGCAGTATTACTGATGTCAGTGTATAACTGAGCCATTTGCCATGCACTATTACTGATGTCAATGTATATCGGAGACGTATCATGTACTATTACTGATGTCAGTGTATACCTGAGACATCTCTCATGCACTATTACAGAAGTCAGTGTATAACTCAGACATCTGTCATGCACTACTACTGATGTCAATGTATACCTGAGACATGTGTCATGCACTATTACTGATGTCAATGTATACCTGAGATATCTGTCATGCACTATTACTGATGTCAATGCATACCTGAGACATCTGTCATGCACTATTACTGATGTAATTGTATACCTGAGACATCTGTCATGCACTGTTACTGATGTCAGTGTATACCTGAGATATCTTTCATGCACTATTACTGATGTCAATGTATACAGCAGACATTTGTCGTGCACTATTACTGATGTCGATGTATACCTGATACATGTGTCATGCACTGTTACTGATGTCAATGTATAACTGAGACATCTGTCATGCACTATTACTGATGTCGGTGTATATCTGAGATGTGTTATGCACTATTACTGATAGTGTATACATGAGACATCTGTCATTCACTATTACTGATGTCAATGTATACCTGAGACATCTGTCATGCACTATTACTGATGTCAATGTATACTTGAGACATCTGTCATGCAATATTACTGATGTCAGTCTATACCTGAGACGTGTCATGCACTATTACTGATGTCAATCTATACCTGAGAAATGTGTCATGCACTATTACTGATTTCAATGTATACCTGATACATGTGTCATGTACTATTACTGATGTCAGTGTATACCTGAGACATCTGTCATGCACTATTACTGATGTCAGTGTATACTTGAGACAGGTGTCATGCACTATTACTGATGTCAATGTATACCTGAGACATCTGTCATGCACTATTACTGATGTCAATGTATACCTGATACATGTGTCATGCACTATTACTGATGTCAATGAATACCTGAGACGTGTGTCATGCACTATTACTGATGTCAATGTATACCTGAGACATGTGTCATGCACTATTACTGATGTCAATGTATACCTGAGACATGTGTCATGCACTATTACTGATGTCAGTCTATACCTGAGACATCTGTCATGCACTGTTACTGATGTCAGTGTATACCTGAGATGTCTGTCATGCACTATTACTGATGTCAATGTATAAAGGAGACATCTGTCATGCACTATTACTGATGTCAATGTATACCTGATACATGTGTCATGCACTGTTACTGATGTCAATGTATAACTGAGACATCTGTCATGCACTATTACTGATGTCTGTGTATATCTGAGATGTGTCATGCACTATTACTGATATCAATGTATACATGAGACATCTGTCATGCACTATTACT